>NC_037329.1:10709724-11015662 GCF_002263795.3 Bos taurus | reverse complement strand
TTTTCTATCCCATGTGAGTTTACAGTAAGAGATAAAGATCCCAACAAACTATTTAATCCAAGGGTTCTTGAGTAATGTAATGAAAATTTCATGTAATGAAAATAACGAAGATGAAAACTGTAGCTGATGCAGATGTATAGACAATGAGGCTACATGTATCAGGGCTCACAGACTCTCTTTTAGCTCCAGCTGTTACTCACTCTCAAGTTCACACAAAATGGGAAAGAACACCCAACTCTTCCAAAAGTACAAGACAAATCTCTTTACTCTTTATAAGCTCCAATGAGAAATGTCCTTGTAAGGATGTGATACTCACATGGGCTTAGGCTTGGGTCATATGGTTTATCCTTGGATCAGGTCCCTCTCAACTGGAATGCACTGACTTAGAGTTGAATAGATAAAGAGAGAGAAAAAAAAGATCATATTAAAGATACAGATCTTTTCCACATAAAATAGATCTCATGTTGGCAAGGCAGGTATCAAAGTCTAAAGCTATGTCTTACTGATAAACCCAGAAATGGAAAATTAACCCTTGCCTGAACTTTACTTCTGAAATTTGCCATAAGATTATCTAGTCTTTGGAGTTTACATTGAAAGAAATATTATATGACAGTTAATTGCTCAGTCTGTAACACTAAACTCAGATACTATACCCCACACATTCTAAGGATTTGACTTTCACCATGTTATTTCAGCATGTTTTCAGCATGTTATAAATCAAGATGTTTTTAACATAAAATGGGAATCTCAATAAGGTCTATTTAACGAGATTTTGTGATAAATAAATGAGAAAATGTTTAAAAGCACTTCACACAGAAATTAGCTTAGAGTAAGCATTTTCTCAATAAGACACTGTATGTAGAAGGGTAATTTAAGTTCAAAGATAACAGAAAACATTGGTAAGAGGTAGAAAAAGTACAGTATAAGCATTTTGAAAAGTATATACAATGAAAACATCAGGTTCAAAATTCTATTTCCAAATGTAATCACAAACAGATTAAATTTTTAAAAAATACTATGGCATGTTCATGTAAAAAGATATTACAGAAAGAAATTTCACAATTAAAACTTCAGTGAATAAAAAGAGTAATATTTTTCCTATGTTTATTTTAGTCCTACACTTCCATTCATTAGATGCAAACAAACTAGAGGCTAGCCATTTTATGATTAACTCATCATTTCTGTGTTTCCTTGGTTATTTTTGGATCTACTAAAATTTCAATTTGAATTGAAAGGTTTAAACTTCATCTACTGAAGATCCAGTTCCTTTCCCCTGCTTTCCCTTGAAAGAACATCTATATTTGTTGGGAAGAGCTGTTTGTATATGGCACCAGGGTATCCAATGCTCAGTTGTAATTTGTGCGTGTTGAGTTTCTTTCACTGTAGCGTGTAATTCCCAATGGCCCTCAGTTGGCATTAATCTTTGAAAACCAAGACTGGTCCAGCTACTGCACCTTCTCAGTATATTTTTAAACCTTGAGTTCTTCCTGCCAGATGTTTAAGAATCTTTTTGTCCAGAAGTTCAAGAACATTTGTGGTCCAACTACCTTTAATTAAGCCTTTTGAAACTTCCTTAGAACACTGGAAATGTTCGCTGACCTTCCCACACAACCCAGTGGAACATAGGCATGTGAGTCTTCTCTGCTGTCTCCTCATAAACTCCAGAAGCCACTGTGGTTTTATTGCTTTCGTGCTGCGCTGGATGTCCCTTTCTCTATTAGGATTATGGTCTCCACCAAATAAGTCTAGGGAATGCTTGAATTCTGTCTCATGTCAAGCATCTTCCCACTACACGATTGAGTATTCTGAGAAAAGTCTAATCAAAGCAAAAACAGAGACAGAGTCTGTTAAGGTGCTTTGGGGCAATTATTCTAGATTTAGCCACATCTTTCTCCCATCAATCTTTTCCTAACTGTACCATTATGTGACATACTTTAACTCACTTACCTCATGTGAACTGTGATTAAGTTGTAATAAGTTGTTACAAGTTCTACAACCAAAACTATTTGTACCACAAAACACATATTTGGAAATTTGAATACTTTCTTGAATAACTTCAGTAAATATTAAACCCTAGTGAAATAGTATAAAAAGAGAAGAAATCAATATAATAAATTTGAATCTGCAGTTGAAAGTGTTCTTTTTTATATATTCAAGCTCAAGTAGGTAAAGGTGTTACAATTTAAGATTAGATATTTACCATATGTAACAGATATCCCTAGTCTAACTAGCCTAACAGAATTTAGACCTTTATCAGAAAAGCTTCATCCTCCTGAGATCACTTTACATTTCCTCTAAATCATTTGGTTGTTCACCAGGGATTTTTATCCCAACGTATAACAGTTTTCTTTTTTCCTGTTCCAGTTCACTTTTGTTAACTCTAGATGCCTCAGTTCAGTTCAGTTCAGTCACTCGGTCACGTCCGACTCTTTGCGACCCCATGAATCGCAGCACGCCAGGCCTCCCTGTCCATCACCAACTCCTGGAGTTCACTGAGACTCACGTTCATCGAGTCAGTGATGTCATCCAGCCATCTCATCCTCTGTCATCCCCTTCTCCTCTTGCCCCAAATCCCTCCCAGCATCAGAGTCTTTTCCAATGAGTCAACTCTACGCATGAGGTGGCCAAAGTACTGGAGTTTCAGCTTTAACATCAGTCCTTCCAATGAACACCCAGGACTGATCTCCTTTAGAATGGACCAGTTGGATCTCCTTGCAGTCCAAGGGACTCTCAAGAGTCTTCTCCAACACCACAGTTCAAAAGCATCAATTATTTGGCACTCAGCTTTCTTCACAGTACAACTCTCACATCCATAAATGATGACTGGAAAAACCATAGCCTCGATTAGACGGACCTTTGTTGGCAAAGTAATGTCTCTGCTTTTCAATATGCTATCTAGGTTAGTCATAACTTTCCTTCCAAGGAGTAAGTGTCTTTTAATTTCATGGCTGCAGTCACCATCTGCAGTGATTTTGGAGCCCAAAAAAGTAAAGTCTGACACTGTTTCCCCATCTATTTGCCATGAAGTGATGGAACCAGATGCCATAATCTTAGTTTTCTGAATGATGAGCTTTAAGCCATCTTTTTTCACGCTCCACTTTCACTTTCATCAAGAGGCTTTTTAGTTCCTCTTCACTTTCTGCCATAATGCTGGTGTCATCTGCATATCTGAGGTTATTGATATTTCTCTGGGCAATCTTGATTCCAGCTTGTGCTTCTTCCAGCCCAGCATTTTTCATGATGTACTCTGCATATAAGTTAAATAAGCAGGGTGACAATATACAGCCTTGACATACTCCTTTTCCTATTTGGAACCAGTCTGTTGTTCCATGTTCCAGAGGCTTCCAATTCAAAGTTAATCTATGGACTAATAGTGTCAATACCATGTAGAAACATTTTTCAAGTTCATAATCTGAGACCCTACCTCAGACACAAACAGAATCTTCATTTTCAATAAAATCCCCAGGTGATTCACAAGTATATTAAAGTTTGCAAGGAACTGGATTAGATGACAAAGCTGGAATGTATGTACTCTAATGCCATGAGAGCTCATCATGTTACTTGTACTACATGGGCTGGCTTCCTGTTTATGTTCACGCTGAAGCTGATCATGTTCAATGCCAATAAGGCTGGTGTTTGCCTCTAGGGTAGTTTCATGCCACTGTTGAAGTTACTATAGAACCATCTCTTATCAAACTTTAGACTCTAAACCAGTGTTGTTGATATTGTGTGCTAAAGTAATGTTTGCATATTTTCTTATTCTCAAGCTCTTACTGAAGCTCCCATACCATAGAACTGAAAACTATGAATCCAAATTAAATAGTCAGAGCATAATATGAGTGACAGAAACTGTATTTTATTCAAAAATATCTCCATTCAGAAAAAGTCTGATTCTGTAAATAACAATATTGCATAGGAACCTGGAATGTTAAGTCAATGAAACAAGGTTAATTGGATGTAGTAAAGCAGGAAGTGGCAAGGGTGAACATCGACATTTTAGGAATCAGTGAACTAAAATGGACGAGAGTGGAAAATTCAATTCAGACGACCATCATATCTACTACTGTGGGCAAGAATCGCTTAGAAGAAATGGAGTAGGTATCATAGTAAACAAAAAAAGTCCAAAATTCAGTACCTGGGTGCAATCTCAAAAATGACAGAATGATCTCTGCTCTTTTCCAAGGTAAACAATTCAATATCACAGTAATCCAAGTCAATGCCCCAACCACTAATGCCAAAGAAGCTGAAGTTGAATGGTTCTATGAAGACCTACAAGACCTTCTAGAACTAACACCCCAAAAAGATATCCTTTTTATTATAGGCCACTGGAATGCAAAAGTAGGAAGTCGAGAGATATCTGGAGTAACAGGCAAGCTTGGTCTTAGAGTACGAAATGAACCACGGCAAATGCTTACAGAGTTTTTCCAAGAGAATGCACAACACATAGCAAAGACCCTCTTCCAATAACACAAGAGAAGATTCTACACATGGACATCACCAGATAGTCAATACCAAAATCAGCTTGATTATATTATTTGCAGCTGAAGATGGAGGTTCTCCATACAGTCAGCAAAAACAAGGCCAGGAGCTGACTGTGTGTGGCTCAGGTCATGAACTGCTTATTGCTAAATTCAGACTTAAATTGAAGAGAGTAGGGAAAACCACCAGACCATCCAGGTATGACCTAAATCAAATCCCTTACGATTATGCAGTTTAAGTGAGAAATAGATTGAAGAGATTAGATTTCATAGACAGAGTTCCTGAAGAACTATGGGTGAAAGTTCATAACATTGTACAGGAGGCACTGATCAAAATCATCACCATGAAAAAAAATGCAAAAAGGCAAAACGGTTGTCTGAGGAGGCCTTACAGATATCTGAGAAAAGAAGAGAAGCTAAAGGCAAAGAAAAAAGGAAAGATATATCCATCTGAATGCAGAGTTCCAAAGAATAACAAGGAGAGACAAGAAAGTCTTCCTAAATGTTCAATGCAAAGAAATAGAGAAAAACAATACAATGGGAAAGACTAGAGAACTCTTCAAGAAAATTAGAGATACCAGGGAAATATTTCATGCAAAAATGGGCATAATAAAGGACAGAAACAGTATGGATCTAACAGAAACAAAAGATATTAAGAAGTGGTAAGAATACACAGAAGAACTAAAAAAAAAAGAAAAAAAAATCTTAATGATGAACATAACCACAATGGTGTGATCACTCACCTAGAGCCAGACATCCTGAAGTGCAAAGTCAAATGGTCCTTAGGAAGCATCAATACAAACAAAGCTAGTGGAGATGATGGAATTCCAGTTGAGCTACTTCAAATCCTAAAAGATGATGCTGTGAAAGTGCTGCACTCAATAGGCCAGCAAATTTGGAAAACTCAACAGTGGCCACAGAACTGGAAAAGGTTAGTTCTCATTCCAATCCCAGAGAATGCTCAAACTACCACACAATTGCAGTTATCTCATATGCTAGCAAGCAAGGCTTCAACAATATGTAAGCCAAGAACTTCCAGATGTTCAAACTGGATTTAGAAAAGGCAGAGGAACAAAGAGATAAAATTGCCAACATCCATTGGATCATATAAAAAGCAAGAGAATTCCAGAAAAACATCTTCTTCTCCTTCACTGACTACAGGAAAGCCTTTGACGGTGTGGATCACAACTGTGGAAAATTCTTAAAGGGATGGGAATACCAGATCAACTTATCTGCCTCCAGAAAAATTTGTATGCAGGTCAGGAAGCAACAGTTAGAACTGGACATGGAGCAGCAGAATGGTTCCATATTAGGAAAGGAGTACATCAAGGCTGTATATTATTATCCTGCATATTTAACTTATATGCAGAGTACATTATGCAAAATGCTAGGCTGGATGACAAACAAGCTAGAATTGAGACTTCAGGGAGAAATATCAATAACCTCAGATATGCAGATGAAACCACCCTTATGGCTAAAAGCTAAGAGGAACTAAAGAGCCTCTTGATGAAGGTGAAAGAGGAGAGTGAAAAAGGTCACTTAAAACTCAAAATTCAAAAACCTAAGATCATGGCATACGATCCCATCACTTCATGGTGAATACGTAGATAGGGAAACAATGGAAACAGTGACAGACTTTATTTTCTTGGGCTCCAAAATCACTGCAGATGGTGACTGCAGCCATGAAATTAAAAGACACTTGCTCCTTGGAAGAAAAGTTCTGACAAACCTAGACAGCATATTAAAAAGCAGAGACATTACTTTGCCGACAAAGGTCCACATCGTCAAAGCTGTGGTTTTTCCAGTAGTCATGTGAGAAGGCTGAGCGCCAAAGAAGTGATGCTTTTGAACTTTGGTGTTCCAGAACACTTTTAAGAGTCCCTTGGACCACAAGATCAAACCAGTCAATCCTAAAGGAAATCAATCCTGAATATTGACTGGAAGGACTGATGCTGAAGCTGAAGCTCCAATATTTTGGCCACCTGATGTGAAGAAATGATTCACTGGATAAGACCCTGATATTGGAAGATTGAAGGCAGGAGGAGAATTGGATGATAGAGGATCAGATGGTTGATGGCATAACTGCCTTGACAGACATGAGTTTCAGCAAATTCCAGCAGTGATGGACAGGAAAGCCCGGCATGCTGTAGTCCAGGGGACACAAAGCTGAGTGACTTAAATGAACTGAACAGAACAAATAAAGACTGATCGCCTCTAAATCAGTGCACACGTACTTTCTCTATTCGAAGGGTGATTTCTTTCTCCAGAAGTCTCCCTGATATTAAAAACATATTTTAGTCCTACTGATGTATCCAGCCATTCCTAAATCCTAAACTGAGAGAAGACTCAGATTCTAAGATCTCTTAATATCTTACATATCTGAACTTTGCTGAAAGAGGAGTGGAGATATGGAGTTACCAAATTGATTGTTTGCTATTTTCTTTTTTATTTTAAAAGGAGATTTTATTCTGACAGAAGGATTAGCATTTTGTTTCATAATGATGATGTGTAATTTCTATAATTAGCACATATGGTCTTTTCTTTAAGAAAACAATCTGGCATTGTTATAAAAGACAAATTTAAATAAAAATCTTAAGTTATGCTGAGAATTTATCAAAATAAAGTAATGACTAGTATATATCTCAGGGCAAAAGAAAAAGAAAATTATTTTATACTTAAAGTACGTAATAGTTTCAGAAGCAGAGATTGAATCAAAGTACATATTTAAATTTTGAAAAGAATGATATGCCTTAAGACAGATTATATACTTTATAGTGATAGAAATTTTGAACAAGAAAGGAAGAAGTGATGTAAATCATAAAGATATATTAGTTTTTAAAAAGTGGTTTCAGTGTCATTATAGAAAAATATAAATACATTTTCAGTGCAAAGGAGCTTTACATTTTACTTTGATGCTAATCTTTAAAACCTTGGTTTATGCAAGAATGTTTTTTCTCCAGTGTCTTAACTTGTTTAGATCTTCTCTACACTACTGGTGACACAAAGCCACATCAGCAACTAATGGTAGTTATTAAAAATATGTCAAAATTCTAAAATAACTGTACTATAATATGATTCCAAAGAATTTTTAGTGATTAAAGAGACATCAGCTTTCTTCGGCTTTCAAGACAGTATGGCTAAATATCAAACGGAAAATTACTTTCTGTCTATATTCCCTAGTTTTTTCATTTGTTTAGAAAGTTTTTTAACAAAATAAAAGCACTTAAAATACAAATAGAACACAAACTACAAATTTGTCATACAATGGAAATAAACAGAATACTTTTTCATGTTATTATCTTTGGCCCCACAACAGATGTGTAAACCTTTGCTGAATGTGTGCATCCTAATGAAAAAGTGAATGAGGAAGTTATTTTCACACTCTTAAGAAGATAACAGCAAATGAAACTGCTTATAAAAGATTAATGTCTGAAATATATAAGAAGCACATATAGTTCAATAAAAGAAATAAAAACAGCCTGATCAAAAATGGACAGAAGACCTAATCAGACATTTCTTCAAGGAAGACATTCAGATAGCTAGTAAAAAAGGCTTAATATCACTAGTTATTAGAGAAATGCAAACCAAAACTACAATGAGGTATTATCTCACATCAGTCAGAATTAGTTCAGTTAAGTTCAGTCACTCAGTTATGTCCGACTCTTGGCGACCCCACAGACCACAGCACACCAGGCCTCCTGGTCGATCACTAACTCCCGGAGTTTACACAAACTCATGTCCATTGAGTCGATGATGCCATGCAACCGTTTCATCCTCTTCTCTTCCTGCCTTCAATCTTTCCCAGCATCAGTGTCTTTTCAAATGAGTCAGCTCTTCACATCAGGTGGACAAAGTATTGGAGTTTCAGCTTCATAATCAGTCCTTCCAATGAACATTCAGGACTGATATCCTTTAGGATGGACTGGTTGGATCTGCTTGCACTCCAAGGAACTCTCAAGAGTCTTCTTCAAACCACAGTTCAAAAGCATCAATTCTTCAGTGCTCAGGTTTCTTTATAGCCCAACTCTCACATCCATACATGACCACTGGAAAAACCATAGCCTTGACTAAACGGATCTTTGTTGGCAAAGTAATGTCTCTGCTTTTCAATATGCTATCTAGGTTGGTCATAACTTTCCTTCCAAGAAGTAAGTGTCTTTTAATTTCATGGCTGCAGTAATTCATCACCATCTGCAGTGATTTTGGAGCCCCCAAAAAGTAAAGTCAGCCACTGTTTCCATTGTTTCCCCATCTATTTGCCATGAAGTGATGGGACCGGATACCATGATAATAGTTTTCTGAAAGTTGAGCTTTAAGCCAACTTTTTCAGTCTCCTCTTTCACTTTCATGAATAGACTCTTTATTTCTCCTTCACTTTCTGCCATAAGGGTGGTGTTATCTGCATATATGAGGTTATTGATATTTCTCCCTACAATCTTGATTCCAGTTTTTGCTTCTTCCAGCCCAGCGTTTCTCATGATGTACTCTGCATATAAGTTAAATAAGCAGAATGACAAAATAAAGCCTTGACATACTCCTTTTCCTATCTGGAACCAGTCTGTTATTCCATGTGCAGTTTTAATCATTGCTTCCTGACCTACATACAGATTTCTCAATAGGCAGGTCAGGTGGTCTGCTATTCACACCTCTTTCAGAATTTTCCAGAGTTTGTTGTGGTCCACACAGTCAAAGGCTTTGGCATAGTCAATAAAGCAGAAGTAGATATTTCTCTGGAACTGTCTTGCTTTTTTGATGTTCCAGCAGACGTTGGCAATTTGATCTCTAATTCCTCTGCCTTTTCTAAATTCAGCTTGAACATCTGGAAGTTCACATTCATGTACTGCTGAAACCTGGCTTGGGAAATTTTGAGAATTACTTTACTAGTGTGTGAGATGAGTGTAATTGTGTAGTAATCTGAACATTCTTTGGCATTGCCTTTCTTTGTGACTGGAATGAAAATTGACCTTTTCCAGTCCTGTGGCCACTGGTGAGTTTCCCAAATTTTCATGCATATTGAGTGCAGCACTTTCACAGCATCATCTTTTAGGATTTGAAATAACTCAACTGGAATTCCATCTCTTCCACTAGCTTTGTTTATAGTGATGCTTTGTAAGGTCCACTTGATTTCGCATTCCAGGATGTTTGGCTCTAGGTGAGTGATCACAGCATTGTGATTATCTGGGTCATGAAGATCTTTTTTTTGTACAGTCTTTTTGTGTATTTTGCCACCTCTTCTTAATATCTTCTGCTTCTGTTAGGTCCATACCATTTCTGTCCTTTATTGAGCCCTTCTTTGTATGACATGTTCCCTTTGTATCTCTAAATTTCATGAAGAGATCTCTAGTCTTTCCCATTCTATTGTTTTCCTCTATGTTTTTTCACTGATCACTGAGGAAGGATTCCTTATCTCTCCTTGCTATTCTTTGGAACTCTGCATTCAAATGGTTATGCCTTTCCATTTCTCCTTTGCTTTTTGCTTCTCTTCTTTTCACAGCTATTTGTAAGGCCTCCTCAGACAGCCATTTTCATTTTCTGCATTTCTTTTTCTTAGAGATGGTCTTGATCCTTGTCTCCTGTACAAGGACACGAACCTTCATCCACAGTTCATCAGGTACTCTGTCAGATCTAGTCCCTTAAATATATTTGTCAGTTTCACTGTATAATCTTAAGGGATTTGATTTAGGTCATACCTGAATGGTCTAGTGGTTTTCCCTACTTTCTTCAATTTAAGTCTAAATTTGGCAATAAGGAGTTCATGATCTAGCCACAGTCAGCTCCAAGTCTTGTTTTTGCTGACTGTATAGAGCCTTCCATTTTTGGCTGCAAAGAATATAATCAATCTGATTTCACTATTGACCATCTGGTGATGTCCAGGAGTAGAGTCTTCTCTTGTGTTGATGGAAGAAGGTGTTTGCTATGACCAATGTTTTCTTTTGTCAAAACTCTATTGCCTTTGCCCTGCTTCGTTCTGTACACCAAGGCCAAATTTGCCTGTTATTCCAGGTATTTCTTGACTTTCTACTTTTGCATTCCAGTCCCCTATAATGAAAAGAACATCTTTTGGGGGTGTTAGTTCTAAACAGTATTGGAGGTCTTCATAGAACCATTCAACTTCAGCTTCTTCAGCATTAGTGGTTGGGCCATAGACTTGGATTACTGTCATATTGAATGGTTTGCTTTGGAAATGAACGAGATCATTCTGTCATTTTTGAGATTGCATCCAAGTACTGCATTTCGAACTCTTTTATTGACTATGATGGTTACTCCATTTCTTCTAAGGGAAACTTGCCCACAATAGTAGATAAAATGGTCATCTGAGTTAAGTTTACCCATTCCAGTGCATTTTAGTTAGCTGATTCCTAAAATATCCACATTCACTTTTGCTATCTCCTGTTTGATCACTTCCAATTTTCCTTGATTCATGTACCTAACATTTCTGGTTCCTTGAAATATTGCTCTTTACAGCATTCGACCCTTATTCTATCACCAGTCAAGTCCACAACTGGGTGTTGTATTTGCTTTGGCTCTGTCTCTTCATTCTTTCTGGAGTTATTTCTCCACTGATCTCCAGTAGCATATTGAGCATCTACTGACCTGGGGAGTTCATCTTTCATTGTCCTATCTTTTTGCCTTTTCATACTGTTCATGGGGTTCTCAAGGCAAGAATGCTGAAATGGTTTGCCATGCCTTTCTCAAGTGGACCACATTTTGTCCGAACTCTCCACCATGACCCCTTGTCTTGGGTGGCCCTACATGGCATGGTTCATAGTTTCACTGAGTTAGACAAAAATGTGGTCCATGTGATTAAACTGATTAGTTTTCTGTGACTGTGGTTTCAGTCTGTCTGACCTCTGATGCTCTCTCTCAGCACCTACCATCTTACTGGGGTTTCTCTTACTTTGGACGTGGAATATCTCTTCAAGGCTGCTCCAGCAAAGTGCAGCCACTGCTCCTTACCTTGAACATGGAGTATCTCCTCACCGCTGCTGCTGCTGACCTTGGATGTGGGGTATTTCCTCTTGGGCTGCTCACTGCTCCAGCACTGCACAGCCATGTCAGAATGGCAATCATCAAAAAATATACAAGCAATAAATGCTGGAGCAGATGTGGAGAAAAGGGAACCCTCACACGACTGAAGCAACTTAGCAGCAGCTTGCACAGTTGTTGCTGTTGTTCAGTTGTTAAGTCATATCCAAATCTTTGTGACCCCATGGACTATAGCTGGCCAGGTTCCTCTTTCCATGGTATTATCTTGGCAGAAATACTGGAGTGGGTTGCCATTTCCTTCTCCAGGAGATTTTCCCAGCCCAGAGACTGAATTCTCCTATCCTGAATTACAGGTGAATTATTTACCACTGAACCACCAGAGAAGCCCCTTGCACTGTTAGTGGGAATGTAAATTGATACAGCCACTATGGGAAACAGTATGGAGATTCACTTAAAAACGTGGAATAAAACTACCACATGACGCAGCAATCTCACTACTGGCCATATACCCTGAGAAATCCATAAAAGAAAAATACACATGTACCTCAGTGTTTATAACAGCACTGTTTACAACAGCCAGGATATGGAAGAAACCTAGATGCACATCAACAAACAAATGGATAAAGAAGATGTGCTACATATATACAATGGAATATTGCTCAGCCCTAAAAAAGTATGAATTTGAGTCAGTTCTAATGAGGTGGATGAAACTAGAGCCTGTTATAAAGAGTGAAGTAAGTCAGGAAAAGAAAAACAAGTATCATATAATGCATATATACAGAATCTAGAAAAATGGTATTGATGAACCTATTTGAAGAAAAGAATGGAGACTTAGAGAATGCACTTGTGGACACAGTAGGGGCAAGAGTGGGACAAATAGAGAAAGTAGTACTGACATATATACTCTACCATGTGTAAAGCAGATAGCTGGTGATAAGTTGCTATACAACACAGGGAGCCAAGCCTGGTGCTCTGTGAAGACCCTAGGGTGGGGGGAAGGGAGGGAGGCTCAAGAGGGTGGTGATATATGAATAATTGTGGCTTATTTGCATTGTTGTATAGAAGAAACCAATAAAACATTGTAAAGGAATTTCTCACAATTAAAACTAAGTCGCCAGTCCAGGTTTGATGCACGATACTGGTTGCTTGGGGCTGGTGCACTGGGACAACCCAGAGGGATGGTATGGGGAGGGAGGAGGGAGGAGGGTTCAGGATGGGGAACACATGTATGCCTGGGGTGGATTCATTTCGATATATGGCAGAACCAATACAATATTGTAAAGTTTAAAAATAAAATAAAATTAAAAAAAAAAGAATACTAAAAAAATAAATAAATAAAAAATAAAATAAAAATAAAAAAACAAAAAAAAAACTAAATTTAAAAAATAAAACAAATGCATGTTGCATATAAGTAAAAAAAAAAATAGTCCTGAAATACTTTTATTTTTTATTTTTTCCAAATAGAGTAACTGGGATTTTATGAGTAAATCAGGCATTACGTAAAATCATTTGCCCTCTATACACAAAGATTTTGCCATTTGGTTCCTGGAAGCATATACCCTTCCACCAATATCATTCTCTCATCTCCCACCTTGCTCTGCTCATGCTGTGTATTTGACAGTCAGCTTTATGAACAGAAATAAGTAAAGGTTATTTGTACTGGAAAAGCATTAAGGTAGAATTTTTTCCCCCTTACATTTAATTTCATTTTTGTTTTTCACTTTAAGCAGGCATTTCAATGTAAAGCTAGAATCACAGGCAAATCTAAAGTTTATCAACTATATATATATATATATATATATATGTATAAATGCATCTACAATTTTGTGGTTGTTGAAACATCAGAAAATAATAATGGATTAGTTAAGAAACTTCAAGGCATGGTGAGGAAATATTTCTTTATTAGAAAATATTGGCTCTAATGGTTTGCACATCATGTAAAAAAAGCAGGAAATGCATCTGCTTTTACCTTATGACAATACAGAAGAGCATCTTTTCCATCATATTTGAGGAATTATTTACAAGATATTTCACTGAGCTGTGAGAAGTAAGCTATATTATCCCCCTGTTGAAAAGATGAGGGATAGTGAAATCACAAGGTTAAATGGTTTGCTCACCATCTCAAGCCAAGTTATTGGCAGAGGAAATATAGGAAAATAGCCTCTGGACTTTAAATCTGTTGCTTAGCTACTGATCCACAATAGTGCCCAAATGACTTGAACTACAGAGTGCTAGTCTAGAGAATCTGAGGATTCAGAAAAGATCATGCCTCCACTGGAATGAAAAGTGGAAAATTCTATCAAACAGATTGTTTGATCAGTTTCATTGAATAGATTCTTGTGTTTGTATTTCAAATTTCATTTTGAATTTCCATACTGTCACAAATAAATTCCCGGATGACAGTAAATAATCATTAGGCCATAACTACCTTCAGTTCAGTTCAGTTCAGTCACTCAGTCGTGTCCAACTCTTTGCGACCCCATGAATCACAGCACGCCATCTCAAATAATGTCTTTGATATATATGTAAGTAGAGGAGGTTTCTTAAAGTAATCTTCATATTAACTTAACCTCAGTTGTAATAAGGGAAGATATTACAACTGCCAGATGATATATGGTGTCACACACTCCACTCCACTATAAAGGAAAACTGAAATAGAATTAATTTTTTTTTCAACATTTAGACACTAAGTCTATGTTGATTTAAAATAATCAACAGTTCAGGGAAATTTTAGTTTAGTCTGAAAAATCGAAAGAAAAATGTTTTGATTTTTAGTATCCTCCTACCAAAAAGTAAAGACGATCATATGGTCTTAACTGATTAATTGATATTTGATTTTTTTATTTTGATTTTTTTTAATTTTATTTTATTTTTAAACTTTACATAATTGTATTAGTTTTGCCAAATATCAAAATGAATCCGCCACAGACATACATGTGTTCCCCATCCTGAACCCTCCTCCCTCCTCCCTCCCCACACCATCCCTCTGGGTCGTCCCAGTGCACCAGCCCCAAGCATCCAGTATCGCGCATCGAACCTGGACTGGCAACTCGTTTCTTACATGATATTCTACATGTTTCAATGTCACTCTCCCAAATCTTCCCACCCTCTCCCTCTCCCACAGAGTCCATAAGACTGTTCTATACATCAGTGTCTCTTTTGCTGTCTCGTATACAGGGTTATTGTTACCATCTTTCTAAATTCCATATATATGCGTTAGTATACTGTATTTATGTTTTTTCCTTCTGGCTTACTTCACTCTGTATAATAGGCTCCAGTTTCATCCACCTCATTAGAACTGATTCAAATGGATTCTTTTTAATGGCTGAGTAATACTCCATTGTGTATATGTACCATTGCTTTCTTATCCATTCATCTGCTGATGGACATCTAGGTTGCTTCCATGTCTGGCTATTATAAACAGTGCTGCGATGAACATTGGGGTACACATGTCTCTTTCCCTTCTGGTTTCCTCAGTGTGTATGCCCAGCAGTGGGATTGCTGGATCATAAGGTAGTTCTATTTCCAGTTTTTTAAGGAATCTCCACACTGTTCTCCATAGTGGCTGTACTAGTTTGCATTCCCACCAACAGTGTAAGAGGGTTCCCTTTTCTCCACACCCTCTCCAGCATTTATTATTTGTAGACTTTTGGATCGCAGCCATTCTGACTGGTGTGAAATGGTACCTCATAGTGGTTTTGATTTGCATTTCTCTGATAATGAGTGATGTTGAGCATCTTTTCATGTGTTTGTTAGCCATCTGTATGTCTTCTTTGGAGAAATGTCTATATAGTTCTTTGGCCCATTTTTTGATTGGGTCATTTATTTTTCTGGAGTTGAGCTGTAGGAGTTGCTTGTATATTTTTGAGATTAGTTGTTTGTCAGTTGCTTCATTTGCAATTATTTTCTCCCATTCTGAAGGCTGTCTTTTCACCTTGCTAATAGTTTCCTTTGATGTGCAGAAGCTTTTAAGGTTAATTAGGTCCCATTTGTTTATTTTTGCTTTTATTTCCAATATTCTGGGAGGTGGGTCATAGAGGATCCTGCTGTGATGTATGTCAGAGAGTGTTTTGCCTATGTTCTCCTCTAGGAGTTTTCTGGTCTTACGTTTAGATCTTTAATCCATTTTGAGTTTATTTTTGTGTATGGTGTTAGAAAGTGGTCTAGTTTCATTCTTTTACAAGTGGTTGACCAGATTTCCCAGCACCACTTGTTAAAGAGATTGTCTTTAATCCATTGTATATTCTTGCCCCCTTTGTCAAAGATAAGGTGTCCATATGTGCGTGGATTTATCTCTGGGCTTTCTATTTTGTTCCATTGATCTATATTTCTGTCTTTGTGCAGTACCATACTGTCTTGATGACTGTGGCTTTGTAGTAGAGCCTGAAGTCAGGTAGGTTGATTCCTCCAGTTCCATTCTTCTTTCTCAAGATCGCTTTGGCTATTCGAGGTTTTTTGTTTTTCCATAAAAATTGTGAAATTATTTGTTCTAGCTCTGTGAAGAATACTGTTGGTAGCTTGATAGGGATTGCATTGAATCTATAAATTGCTTTGGGTAGTATACTCATTTTCACTATATTGATTCTTCCAATCCATGAACATGGTATATTTCTCCATTTATTAGTGTCCTCTTTGATTTCTTTCACCAATGTTTTATAGTTTTCTATATATAGGTCTTTAGTTTCTTTAGGTAGATATATTCCTAAGTATTTTATTCTTTCCGTTGCAATGGTGAATGGAATTGTTTCCTTAATTTCTCTCTCTGTTTTCTCATTATTAGTGTATAGGAATGCAAGGGATTTCTGTGTGTTGATTTTATATCCTGCAACTTTACTATAGTCATTGATTATTTCTAGTAATTTTCTGGTGGAATCTTTAGGGTTTTCTATGTAGAGGATCATGTCATCTGCAAATAGTGAGAGTTTTACTACTTCTTTTCCAATTTGGATTCCTTTTATTTCTTTTTCTGCTCCGATTGCTGTGGCCAAAACTTCCAAAACTATGTTGAATAGTAATGGTGAAAGTGGGCACCCTTGTCTTGTTCCTGACTTTAGAGGAAATGCTTTCAATTTTTCACCATTGAGGATAATGTTTGCTGTGGGTTTGTCATATATAGCTTTTATTATGTTGAGGTATGTTCCTTCTATTCCTGCTTTCTGGAGAGGTTTTATCATAAATGGGTGTTGAATTTTGTCAAAGGCTTTCTCTGCATCTATTGAGATAATCATATGGTTTTTATTTTTCAATTTGTTAATGTGGTGTATTACATTGATTGATTTGCGGATATTGAAGAATCCTTGCATCCCTGGGATAAAGCCCACTTGATCACGGTGTATGATCTTTTTAATGTGTTGTTGGATTCTGATTGCTAGAATTTTGTTAAGGATTTTTGCATCTATGTTCATCAGTGATATTGGCCTGTAGTTTTCTTTTTTTGTGGCATCTTTGTCAGATTTTGGTATTAGGGTGATGGTGGCCTCATAGAATGAGTTTGGAAGTTTACCTTCCTCTGCAATTTTTTGGAAGAGTTTGAGCAGGATAGGTGTCAGCTCTTCTCTAAATTTTTGGTAGAATTCAGCTGTGAAGCCGTCTGGACCGGGGCTTTTGTTTGCTGGAAGATTTTTGATTACAGTTTCAATTTCCTTGCTTGTGATGGGTCTGTTAAGATTTTCTATTTCTTCCTGGTCCAGTTTTGGAAAGTTGTACTTTTCTAAGAATTTGTCCATTTCTTCCACGTTGTCCATTTTATTGGCATATAATTGTTGATAGTAGTCTCTTATGATCCTTTGTATTTCTGTGTTGTCTGTTGTGATCTCTCCATTTTCGTTTCTAATTTTGTTGATTTGATTTTTCTCCCTTTGTTTCTTGATGAGTCTGGCTAATGGTTTGTCAATTTTATTTATCCTTTCAAAGAACCAGCTTTTGGCTTTGTTGATTTTTGCTATGGTCTCTTTTGTTTCTTTTGCATTTATTTCTGCTCTAATTTTTAAGATTTCTTTCCTTCTACTAACCCTGGGGTTCTTCATTTCTTCCTTTTCTAGTTGCTTTAGGTGTAGAGTTAGGTTATTTATTTGACTTTTTTCTTGTTTCTTGAGGTGTGCCTGTATTGCTATGAACTTTCCCCTTAGGACTGCTTTTACCGTGTCCCACAGGTTTTGGGTTGTTGTGTTTTCATTTTCATTCGTTTCTATGCAAATTTTGATTTCTTTTTTTATTTCTTCTGTGATTTGTTGGTTATTCAGCAGGGTGTTGTTCAGCCTCCATATGTTGGATTTTTTAATAGTTTTTCTCCTGTAATTGAGATCTAATCTTACTGCATTGTGGTCAGAAAAAATGCTTGGGATGATTTCTATTTTTTTGAATTTACCAAGGCTAGCTTTATGGCCCAGGATGTGATCTATACTGGAGAAGTTTCCATGTGCGCTTGAGAAAAAGGTGAAATTCATTGTTTTGGGATGAAATGTCCTATAGATATCAATTAGGTCTAACTGGTCTATTGTATCGTTTAAAGTTTGTGTTTCCTTGTTAATTTTCTGTTTAGTTGATCTATCCATAGGTGTAAGTGGGGTATTAAAGTCTCCCACTATTATTGTGTTATTGTTAATTTCTCCTTTCATACTTGTTAGCATTTGTCTTATGTACTGTGGTGCTCCCGTGTTGGGTGCATATATATTTATAATTGTTATATCTTCTTCTTGGATTGATCCTTTGATCATTATGTAGTGACCTTCTTTGTCTCTTTTCACAGCCTTTGTTTTAAAGTCTATTTTATCTGATATGAGTATTGGTACTCCTGCTTTCTTTTGGTCCCTATTTGCATGGAAAATCTTTTTCCAGCCCTTCACTTTCAGTCTGTATGTGTCCCCTGTTTTGAGGTGGGTCTCTTGTAGACAACATATGTAGGGGTCTTGTTTTTGTATCCATTCAGCCAGTCTTTGTCTTTTGGTTGGGGCATTCAACCCATTTACATTTGAGGTAATTACTGATAAGTATGATCCCGTTGCCATTTACTTTATTGTTTTGGGTTCGAGTTTATACACCGTTTTTGTGTTTCCTGTCTAGAGAATATCCTTTAGTATTTGTTGGAGAGCTGGTTTGGTGGTGCAGAATTCTCTCAGCTTTTGCTTGTCTGAAAAGCTTTTGATTTCTCCTTCATACTTGAATGAGATCCTTGCTGGGTACAATAATCTGGGCTGTAGGTTACTTTCTTTCATCATTTTAAGTATGTCTTGCCATTCCCTCCTGGCTTGAAGAGTTTCTATTGAAAGATCAGCTGTTATCCTTATGGGAATTCCCTTGTGTGTTATTTGTTGTTTTTCCCTTGCTGCTTTTAATATTTGTTCTTTGTGTTTGATCTTTATTAATTTGATTAATATGTGTCTTGGGGTGTTTCTCCTTGGGTTTATCCTGTTTGGGACTCTCTGGGTTTCTTGGACTTGGGTGATTATTTCCTTCCCCATTTTAGGGAAGTTTTCCACTATTGTCTCCTCAAGTATTTTCTCATGGTCTTTCTTTTTTTCTTCTTCTTCTGGAACCCCTATGATTCGAATGTTGTAGCGTTTAATATTGTCCTGGAGGTCTCTGAGATTGTCCTCATTTCTTTTAATTCGTTTTTCTTTTATCCTCTCTGATTCATTTATTTCTACCATTCTATCTTCTAATTCACTAATCCTATCTTCTGCCTCTGTTATTCTACTATTTGTTGCCTCCAGAGTGTTTTTAATTTCATTTATTGCATTATTCATTATATATTGACTCTTTTTTATTTCTTCTAGGTCCTTGTTAAACCTTTCTTGCATCTTCTCAATCCTTGTCTCCAGGCTATTTATCTGTGATTCCATTTTAGTTTCAAGATTTTGGATCAATTTCACTATCATTATTCGGAATTCTTTATCAGGTAGATTCCCTATCTCTTCCTCTTTTGTTTGGTTTGGTGGGCATTTATCCTGTTCCTTTATCTGCTGGGTATTCCTCTGTCTCTTCATCTTGTTTAAATTGCTGAGTTTGGGGTGTCCTTTATGTAGTCTGGCAGTTTGTGGAGTTCTCTTTATTGTGGCATTTCCTCGCTGTGTGTGGGTTTGTACAGGTGGCTTGTCAAGGTTTCCTGGTTAGGGAAGCTTGTGTCGGTGTTCTGGTGGGTGAAGCTGTATTTCTTCTCTCTGGAGTGCAATGAAATGTCCAGTAGTGAGTTATGAGATGTTTATAGTTTTGGGGTGACTTTGGGCAGCCTGTATCTTGAAGCTCAGGGCTGTGTTCCTTTGTTGCTGGAGAATTTGCTTGGTATGTCTTGCCCTGGAACTTATTGGCCCTTGTGTGGTGCTTGGTTTCAGTGTCGGTATGGAGGCATTTGATGAGCTCCTGTCAATTAATGTTCCTTGGAGTCAGGAGTTCCCTGGAGTCAGGGTTTGAACTTAAGTCTCCTGCTTCCGGTTATCGGTCTTATTTTTACAGTAGTTTCAAAACTTCTCCTTCTATACAGCACCATTGATAAAACATCTACATTAAAGATGAAAAGTTTCTCTACAATGAGGGTCACTCAGAGAGGTTCACAGGGTTACATGGAGAAGAGAAGAGGGAGGAGGGAGTTAGAGGTGACCCAAATGAGATGAGGTGAATCAATAATGGAGAGAGTGGGCTAGCCAGTAGTCACTTCCTTATGTGCACTCCACAACTGGACCACTCAGAGATGTTCACGGAGTTATACAGAGAAGAGAAGGAGGAGGAAGGTGACAGAGGTGGCCAGAAGGATAAAAGGGGGGAATGAAAAGGAGGGAGACAGATCCAGCCAGTAATCAGTTCCCTAAGTGTTCTCCACTGTCTGGAACACACAGAAATTCACAGAGTTGGGTAGAGTAGAGGGGTTAGGGAGGAGACACAGGCGACCTGGTGGAGAAAAAGGAGAGTCTAAAGGGAGAGAGAGCAGTCAAGCCAGTATTCTTGCTCCCTAGTGAAAAATGGGTCCTGAAGATTGGGTTCTTAAAGGTACAAAATTGGTAACAATTACATAAAAGCAAAAATTAAAAATCTAGAGTAGAGTTTGGAATTTCAAAAATATGATGTTAAAGAAAAGAAGGAAAAGAAAGAGAGAAAAAACGAACAAACAAAAGCAAACAAGGTCACGAAAATTGTAAAGAAAGTACAGGTACAAAATTGATAACTAATACCAAAAAGCAAAAATTAAAAATTTAGAGTAGAGTTTGGAATTTCAAAAATACAATGTTAAAAAAAAAAAAGAAGAAGAAGAAGAAGAAAAATAAAGAGAGAAAACAGACAAACAAAAATAAACAATGTCACAAAAATTATAAAGAAAATACAGGTACAAAATTGATATTATTCAGATATACAATGTTATATAGAAGAAGAAGAGAAAGAAACAGAGAAGAAGAAAAAAAAGAAGTCACAGAAATTATATAAAAAAAAACTATAGGTACAAAATTGATAACAAATACCAAAAAGCAAAAATTAAAAATCTAGAGTAGAGTTTGGAATTTCAAAAATACAATGTTAAAGAAAAGAAGAAAAGAAAAAAAAAAAAAACAAGGTCAAAAAGTTATAAAATATGTATATATGAAGTTTGCTGAAGAAGAAAAAAATAGGGTCTTTTTTTTTGGCAAAGTAATAGGTGATAAAAGTGAAAATTAAAGGAACAATAGAGGACTTAAAAAAATTTTTTTAATTAAAAAAAAAAGAAAGAAAGAATGATCATAAAAATAATAAAAATATATCTAGGACTTTCTTGGTGTTGTTGTGGGTTCAGTTCATTTTTGGCTCGTTTCTTGGTCAGACTTATATTTCTCAAGATCTATAGGCCCCTTCCTATGTAGTCCGTAGTAACCACAGGGTTTTGTTCTATTGCCTGTAGCTTCCAAGGCATTTCCCTCTGTTATATCTTCTTCTGTTTGCTAGTCTCTTCAGTATCTGGTTTCCGCCCTGACACAAAGGGGACGGTGGAGGACACTTTTTTTTTTTTTTTTTAGGCTTACTTGTTCAGTTGCGCTGTGGGGAGGGAGGGAGGAATGCTGCAAACAAATAACACTGGCGTGGGCTCGCAGTGCCTCAGCCACCCTGGGTCTGCCCCCACTCACGGCGCATGTAGCCACCCTGCCCACACTGCTCGGGCTCTAGGTTGTTCCGCTGGGAACAATCCGAGGCCGGCCCTGGGTTGCATGCACCTCCCAGGTCCAAGCCGCTCAGGTTCAGGCACTCGGGTAGTCCTCAGAGGCGCAGACTCAGTTGGGCCTGCGTTTTGTGCTCTTCCCAGGTCCGAGCAGCTCAGGTGATGAGGTGTTTGGCAAGCGCCAATGCTGCGACTTAATGCCTCCCCGCCACTCGGTTACCTGGGTGTAAAACCGGCGCACCTTCTCAGGCAGATGTTGACCGTCCAGACCCCCAAGAAGTTTTAGTTAGCAAAGAAGCCTGCTTACAGTTTTATAGATAATGTCTCTCTGGGGCTGCGATTGCACCCTTCCGGCTCTGGCTGCCTGTCACCGGAGGGGGAAGGTCTGCAGCCGGCTATCTCTGTTCAGTCCTTTGTTCCGTGCGCGGGCCTGGCGGTCTTAGGTTAAGACTGGCTTTTCGTGTGGTAGATATCCCACAGTCTGGTTTGCTAGCCCAAATTACTTCGCTCAGAGAGCACTCAGGGTATTCAGGCCAGATTCTTACTCTCAGAGATGCAGCCCGCGCCGCGCCTCCCTACCCAGCCCCCGCTTGCTAATGGCGGATGCAGGCATCTGTGCTGCTTCTCTGCTGGGGGAGTTACCGTAGGGCTCTCAATCTGCGAGTTTTAATTGTTAATTTATTTTTTCTCCCTGTTATGTTGCCCTCTGTGCTTCCAAAGCTCGGCACAGATTCGGCAGTGAGAAGGTTTCCTGGTGTTTGGAAACTTCTCTCTTTTTAAGATTCCCTTCCCGGGACGGAGCTCCGTCCCTCCCTCTTTTGTCTCTTTTTTTTTTTTGTCTTTAATATTTTTTCCTACCTCCTTCCGAAGAGTTGGGTTGCTTTTATGGGTGCCTGATGTCCTCTGCCGGCGTTCAGAAGTTGTTTTGTGGAATTTACTAGACGTTTAAATGCTCTTTTGATGAATTTGTGGGGAAGAAAGTGTTCTCCCCGTCCTACTCCTCCGCCATCTTGGCTCCTCCTTATTTTGATTTTTTATTTCACTTAATATCTTAAAAGAAATGTCTTTATCCCTTTTCCATCCTATATTGATGAGTCAGAGCTGTTGACAGGGAAGTGATTTCTTCCTTTTCCATGTGTACATCTTGCAGATGATATTTTGCTCTCTACATGATGGTACAGTGGCAAAGAATCCACCTGTTGATGCAGAAGACCAAGAGACACGGGTTCAATCCCTGAGTGGAGAAGATCCCTGGAGTAGGATATTGTAACCCACTCCAGCATTTCTGCCTGGAAAATTCCATGGAGAGGTGCCTGGAAGGTTATAGTCCATGAGGTCACAAAGAGTCAGACAAGACTGAGTGACTGAGCATCCACATGACCCCTGTGATCCCCTCTGTTGACCCTATTCTACTTCTTCATGTGCACAAACCTGGGTGATGGTATCAAGAAGAGCCCTAAAAGCTGTAGCTCTAAGGCTGAATTAAATAGGAAACCAGGAGAGGGAACTATACTTTCTTGAGAACTTGACTTCTTTTGGTTAGACACAGAAGGTACCAGAAGGTGCAAAATAACAGGAATAACTGTAAGATTTATTACCAGGGGCCAAGATGGAAGACTAGAAAAATCCTGAACTCACCTTTTCTTATGGGCATGCCAAGACTACAACTATTTACAGAGCACATGCTGATGAGAAAGAACTGAAGCCTAGCAGAAAATATTTCCCACAACTAAAGATATATAGGAAGAGCAAGCCACATGGGTAGGAGGATTGTAGAACCTATATAGTAAAGCCCACATCCCGGGTAAGCAACTCACAGAAGAGAGAGGATAAGCACAATTGCAGAGATTCTCCTCAAGGGCAAGGGGCTTTAGATCTACACTTGGCTCTACGTTGGGCTTCCCAGCCAATATATGGCTCTGAGGCCATTGGGCACTGTGTGTGAAGGAGCAAGAGGGCTGTTACATACAGAGATTCCAATTGTAAAGAGCTCACGCAATATCTCACATGATCCATACCACAGCACAGAGGCAGTAATTTGAAAGGGGCCTGGATCAGACCCTCTTGCTGATCTAGGAGAGCTTCCCAGAGAGGTATGAGGCAATTGAAACTCTCCATGGGGACATAGACACTGCAGCTATCCATTTTGGGGAGCTCATCTACCATGAAGCCTTCCCTCATTGTTCAGTAGTAAAGAATTCATCCACCAATGCAGGACAATCAGGTTCGATCCCTGGGTCAGGAAGATCCCCTAGAGAGGGAAATGACAACCCACTCCAGTGTTCTTACCAGGGAAATCCAATGCAGAGAAGAACCTAGTGGACTACTGTCTACAGGCTTGCACAAAGTCGGTCATGACTCAGTGACTAAACAACTACCATGAGAATACTAGCACTGGCAAACACCAATCTGAAGTTCTCCTTCTAATCTCATACACCCTGGGAGCTTACCTGCCCACTAATTGGTTGTCATCATTCCCATGAACCCCGATGCCAAAGAACCAATCATTTGGAGACCCAACCCCAGGACCCCCTGGGCCATGTAGCAAGCCATACCAGAAGCCAGCATTCCCAATCAGGGGCAAATAGCCTTTCCAAGTGGCACCCACTGGCAGCCAGTCAAACTGGGGACCAGTCCTGACCAGCATGCTCAGATGGTTAACCATGCCACAACAGAAGTGTCCATGCAGTCCATGAAGGGAGTACCCCTGGAGCATGTAGCTCTGGTGACCAGTGGAGAGTGTGCAGTTGGGCCCCTCAAAATTCTCCTGTATAAGGCCACTTCTCCAAGACTGGGAAATGTGACCAAACTGACTAACACAGAGAAAATTTTAAAAGACAATTAGGTAAAATGAGGAGAAAGATGAATATGTTCCAAACAAAGAAACAAGATAAAACCCCAAAAGAAGAACTAAAGGAAGTAGAATTAGCAGTTTCCAAATATGTTCAAGGTAATGATCATAGAGAAGCTTAATGAATACAGACAAAGCATGGATGAACACAATGAAAAGTTTAACAAGGAGTTAGAAAATATAAAGAAGACTCAAACAACTAAAGAATATAACAGTAAATTATATGATAGAGAAGAATAGATCACTGAACTGAAAGAGTATCATATCAGAAAACACCTAAGCTGAACATAAAAGAAGAAAAAGAAATGTTAAGATTTGAGGACACACTATAATGAGATTCTAAGATGATGGTGGATGTCGTGGTTGATGTTGAGGAGTTGAGGTAGACAAGGTGGCCATTGAGCCCTTAAGCAGCCAGGGGACTTGGGGATTCTCCCTGCTGCAGGCTCTAAGAGCAGCCTGCTGCTGATGTCGGGTCATAGGGTGCTGACTGCTACTCTGCCCTTGGCAGAAGCAGCTGTTTTATTTACAGCACACAAGAGCTTTGAAGTGTGAAGCAGGATGGGAGCCATTTATGAGCTACAAAAACTAGTTTCTAAACAGAGATCACGCCCTGAGCCTTTGAACTCCACGACCCTAGACTACCAGAGAACTAACCCTGGGGAGTATCAAATAGTGAGAACTCCCACAAAGGAAACCATTTGAATACAAGACCCAGCATCACCAAACCATCAGAAGCACGCGGTGAAGAACACCTCATCCAAAACAAAAAAAAAAAAAAGTACAAATCAATCATCAATAGATAGGATTACCACTGCACTCAGCTTTCTCCATCAGAGGAAAAACATCCAACCAACCAACCAAACAAAAACTCAGCATAAATCACACCCTATAGGAAGCTTACACAAACCACTGAACCAACCTTAGGGTGTAAGAAACCAAAAGGAAAAAAAGAATTCACCCTCGAAGCCTAGGAAAAGGAGACCTCAAACAAAATAAGTTAAAAAATAAATAAATAACGAAAAGGCACAGAGTTCAGTTCAGTTCGGTCGCTCAGTCGTGTCCAACTCTTTGCAACCCCTTGGACTGCAGCACACCAGTCCTCCCTGTTCATCACCAACTCCCTGCTGCTGCTGCTGCTAAGTCGCTTCAGTTGTGTACGACTCTGTGCGACCCCACAGACAGCAGCCCACTAGGTTTCCCCATCCCTGGGATTCTCCAGGCAAGAACACTGGAGTAGGCTGCCATTTCCTTCTCCAATGCATGAAAGTGAAAAGTGAAAGGGAAGTCATTCAGTCATGTCCGACTCTTAGCGACCCCCTAGACTGCAGCCTATCAGGCTTCTCCATCCATGGGGTTTTCCAGGCAAGAGTACTGGAGTGGGTTGCCATTGCCTTCTCCCCAACTCCCTGAGTTTATACAAACTCATGTCCATTCAGCGGATGATGCCATCCAACCATTTCATCCTCTGTCCTCCCTTTCTCCTCATGCCTACAATCTTTCTTAGCATCAGGGGCTTTTCAAATGAGTCAGTTCTTCGCATCAGGTGGCCAAAGTATTGGAGTTTCAACTTCAACATCAGTCCTTCCAGTGAATATTCAGGGCTGATTTTCTTTAGGATGGACTGGTTGGATTTCCTTGCAGTCCAAGGGACTCTCAAGAGTCTTCTCCAACATCACAGTTCAAAAGCATCAATTTTTTGGCTATCAGCTTCCTTTATAGTCCAACTTTCATATCCATACATGACTACTGGTAAAACTATACCTTTGGCTAGATGGACCTTTGTTGGCAAAGTAACATCTCTGCTTTTCAATATGCAGTCTACATCGGTTATAGCTTTTCTTCCAAGGAGCAAGCATCTTTTAATTTCATGGCTGCAGTCACCATCTGCAGTGATTTTGGAGCCCAGAAAAATAAAGTCTGCCTGTTTCCACCGTTTCCCCATCTATTTGCCAGGAAGTGATGGGACCAGATGCCATGACCTTAGTTTTCTGAATGTTGAGCTTTAAGCCAACTTTTTCACTCTCCTTTTTCACTTTCATCAAGAAGCTCTTTAGTTCTTTGCTTTCTGCCATAAGGGTGGTGTTATCTGCATATCTGAGGTTATTGATATTTCTCCTGGAAATCCTGATTCCAGCTTATGCTTCCTCTAGCCCAGCATTTCTCATGATGTACTCTGCATATAAGTTAAATAAGCAGGGTGATAATATATAGCCTTGATGTACTCCTTCCCCTCTTTGGGACCAGTCTGTTATCCATGTACTGTTCTAACCATTGCTTCCTGACCTGCATACAGATTTCTTAAGAGGCAGGTCAGGTGGTCTGGTATTCCCACCTCTCCAAAAATTTTACATAATTTATGTTAATCCACACAGTCAAAGGCTTTGGCATGGTCAATAAAGGAGAAATAGATGTTTTTCTGGAAATCTCTTGCTTTTTCATTAATCCTACTGATGTTGGCAATTTTATCTCTGGTTCCTCTGCCTTTTCTAAATCCAGCTTGAACATCTGGAAGTTCACAGATCATGTACTGCTGAAGCCTGGCTTGGGAAATTTTGAGCATTACTTTACTAGCGTGTGCAATCAGTGTAATTGTTTGAGCATTTTTTGGCATTGCCTGTCTTTGGGATTGGAATGAAAACAGACCTTTTCCAGTCCTGTGGCCACTGCTGAGTTTTCCAAATTTGCTGGCGTACTGAGTACAGCACTCTCAAAGCATCATCTTTTAGGATCTGAAAGGGCTCAACTGGAATTCCATCACCTCCACTAGATTTGTTTGTAGTGATGCTTTCTAAGGCCCACTTGACTCACGTTCCAGAATGTCTGGCTCTTGGTAAATGATCATACCATTGTGAATATCTGGGTCATGAAGATCTTTTTTGTATAGTTATTCTGTGTATTCTTGCCACCTCTTCTTATTATCTTATTATCTTCTGCTTCTGTTAGGTCCATACCATTTCTGTCCTTTATTGAGCCCTTCTTTGCATGACATGTTCCCTTCGTATCTCTAAATTTCTTGAGGAGATCTCTAGTCTTTCCCATTCTATTGTTTTCCTCTATTTATTTGCACTGATTGCTGAGGAAGGCTTTCTTATCTCTCCTTGCTATTCTTTGGAACTTTGAATTCAGATGGGTATATCTTTCCTGTTCTCCTCTGCCTTTCATTTCTCATTTCACAGCTATTTGTAAGGCCTCCCCAGACTGCCATTTTGCTTTTTTGCCTTTCATTTTCTTGGGAATGGTCTTGATCCTTGTCTCCTATACAATGTCACAAACCTCCATCCATAGTTCCTTAGGCACTCTGTCTATCATATCTAATCCCTTGAATATATTTGTCATTTTCACTGTATAATGGAAAGGAATTTTGATTTAGGTCATACCTGAATGGTCTAGTGGTTTTCCCTACTTTCTTCAACTTAAGTCTGAATTTGGTAATAAGGAGTTCATGATCTGAACCACAGTCAGCTCCCAGTATGGTTTTTACTGACTGAATGAAGCTTCTCCATCTTTGGCTGCAAATATTATAATCAATCTGATTTTGCCATTGACCATCTGGTGATGTCCATGTGTAGAGTCATTTCTTGTGTTGTTGAAAAAGGGTGTCTGCTATGATCAGTGCATTCTCTTGGCAATGCTACATTAGCCTTTGCCCTGCTTCATTCTGTACTCCAAGGCCAAATTTGCCTGTTAGTCCAGGTGTTTCTTGATTTCCTTTGCATTCCAGTCCCTGATAATGAAAAGGACATCTTTTTTGGGTGTTAGTTCCAAGAGGTCTTGTAGGTCTTCATAGAACCACTGAGATTTTTCAGCATTACTGGTCGGGACATAGACTTGGATTACCATGATATTGAATGGCTTGCCTTGGAAAATGAACAGAGATCATGCTGTCGTTTTTGAGATTGGACCCAAGTACTGCATATTACACTCTTTTGTTGACTATGATGGCTACTCCATTTCTTCTAAGGGATTCCTGCCAACAGTAATAGATAGAATGGTCATCTGAGTTAAATTCACCCATTCCAGTCCATTTTAATTCACTGACTCCTAGAATGTCAATGTTCACTCTTGCCATCTCCTGTATGACCACTTCCAGTTTGCCTTGATTCTTGGACCTAACATTCCAGGTTCCTATGTCATATTGCTGTTTACAGCATTGGACCTTGCTTCTATCAGTCACATCCACAACTGGACATTATTTTTGCTTTGGCTCCATCTCTTCATTCTTTCTGGAATTATTTTTCCACTGACCTCCAGTAGCATATTGGGCACCTACTGACCTGGGGAGTTCATCTTTCAGTGTCCTATATTTTTGCCTTTTCATACTGTTCATGGGGTTCTCAAGGCAAGAATACTGAAGTGGTTTGCCATTCTATCTCCAGTGGACTATACTTTATTAGAACTCTCATCCATGACCCGTCCATCTTGGGTGGCCCTACATGGCATGGCATATAGTTTGATTGAGTTAGAAAAAAATGTGGTCCATGTGATCAGATTGGTTAGTTTTCTGTGATTGTGGTTTTCAGTCTGTCTGAAAGGCACAGAAATACTGCACAAGTGAAGAAACAAACTAGAAATACAGAAGTCCAGGTAATTGAAGAGGAAATAGGCAAACTACCTGAAAAAGAATTCAGAATAATAATAGTAAAGATGATCAAAACCATGAAAACAGAATGGAGAAGATGCAAGAATTGATTAACCAAGACCTAGAAGAATTAAAGAATAAACATACAGAGATAAAAAACACAATTACTGAAAATAAAAATACTCTAGAAGGAATCAATAACAGAATATCTGAACCAGAAGAACAAATCAGTAAGTTGGAATATAAAAAGGTGGAAATAACTTCCAAAGAGCAGAATAAAGTAAAAAGAATGAAAAGAACTGAGGATAGTCTCAGAAACCTCTGGGACAATATCAAACACACTAACATTTGAATTATAGGAATCCCAGTAGAAGAAGAGAAAAAGAAAGGTTATGAGAAAAATTTTGAAGAATTATAGTTGAAAATTTCCCAAACATGGAAAAGAAAATAGTCAATCAAGTTCAAGAGGATATCCGTAGAGGATAAAGACATATATTCATCAAACTAACAAAGATTAAATACAAAGACAGAATATTAAAAGCAAAAGGGAAAAGCAACAAGTAACATACAAGGGAAACCCCATACGTTTAACAGCTGATCTTTCAGCAGAAACTCTGCAAGCCAGAAGGGAATGACAGGATGTATTTAAAGTAGTGAAAGGGAAAAATCTACAATCAAGATTACTCTACCCGGCAAGGATCTCATTCAAAATTGATGGAGACATCAAAAGATTTTCAAACAAGCAAAAGTTAAGAGAATTCAGTACTACCAAACCAGCTTTATGACAAATGTTAAAGGAACCTATATAGTCAAGAAATACAAGGAAAGAAAAAGATCTACAAAACCAAACCCCAAACAATTATGAAAATGGCATTGCTGCTGCTAAGTCACTTCAACTCTGTGCGACCCCGTAGATGGCAGGCCACCAGGCTCCCCTGTCCCTGGGATTCTCCAGGCAAGAACACTGGAGTGGGTTGCCATTTCCTTCTCCAATGCATGAAAGTGAAAAATGAAAGTGAAGTTGCTCAGTTGTGCCCAACTCTTTGCGACCCCATGGACTGCAGCCTACCAGGCTCCTCCATCCGTGGGATTTTCCAGGCAAGAGTACTGGAGTGGGGTGCCATCACCTTCTCCAGAAAATGGCAATTAGAACATATATATCAATAATTACTTTAAATGTAAATGTATTAAATGCTCCAACCAAAAGACATAGATTGGCTGAATGGATACAAAAACAAGACCCATATATATGCTGTCTACAAGAAACCCACTTCAGACCTAAAGACGCATATAGACTGAAAGTGAGAGAATGGAAAAAATATATTCCATGCAAATGAGAAGCAAAAGAAAGCTGGAGTAGCAATCCACATATCAGACAACATAGACTTTAAAATAAAGAAAATTACAAGAGTTAAGGATGGACACTACATAATGATCAAGGGATCAATCCAAGAGGATGACATACAATTTTAAATATCTATACACCCAACACATGAGCACTTCAAAACATAAGACAAATATTAACAGACATAAAAGGAGAAATTGCAGTAACACAATAATAGTAGACTTTAACACCCCACTCATACCAATGGACAGACCCTCAAAACAGAAAGTTAATAAGGAAACACATCTTAAATGATTATTAGACGAGATGGATCTCACTGATATCTTCAGGAGATTTCTTCCAAATGCAGAAGAATACACCTTCTTGTCAAGTACACATAGAACATTCTCCAGGACAGACCACATCTTGGGTCACAAATTAAACTTCAATAAATTTAAGAAAATTGAAATCACATCAAGCATCTTTTCCAAACACAATGTTATTAGACTAGACATCAATTACAAGGAAAAAAAAAAAAAAAACCTGTAGAAAACACAAGTATGTGGAGATTAAACAATACGTTTCTAACTAACCAACAGGTTACTGAAGAAATAAAAAGGGAAATAAAAGAAAAATTCTAGAAAGAAATGACAATGAAAGCACGACAACTCAAAACCTATGGGATGCAGCAAAAGCAGTTTTAAGAGGGAGGTTTATAACAATGCAATCCTATCTTAAGAAATAAGGAAAACATTGAATAGACAACCTAACTTTCCATTTAAAAACACTGGAAAAAGAAGAACAAAAAGAACGCCAAAATTAGCAGAAGGAAAGAAATCATAAAGATCAGAGCAGAAATAATTGAAAAAGAAATGAAACAATATTAATGATTAATACAACTAAAAGCTGATTCTTTGAGAAGATAAACAAAATTGACAAACATTTAGCCAGACTAATCAAGAAAAAAAAAAAAAAAAAAGAAGAATCAAATCCACAAAATTAGACGTGAAAAAGGAGCAGTTACAACAGACAATGCAGAAATACAAAGGATTATAAGAGACTATAATGAACAACTATATGGTGATAAGATGGATAACCTGGAAGAAATAGACAGATTATTAGAACAGTTCAATCTTCTAAGCCTGAACTAGGAAGAAATAGAAATTATGAGCAACCCAATTACAAGTACTGAACATGAAACTGTGATCAAAACTCTCCAAAAAAAAAAAAAAAAAAAAACCACAAAAGCCCAGGACGAGATGGCTTCAGAAGAGAATTCTATCAAACATTTAGAGAAGAGCTAGTGCCTATCCTTCTAAAACTCTTTCTAAAAATTGTAGAGGAAGGAACACTTCCAAACTCATTCAACAAGGGCACCATCACCATGATACCAAAAACAGACAAAGACAACACACAAAAGAAAACTACAGGTCAATATCACTGATGAAGTATGGAAATATGGAAGTAAAGTCCTCAGTCGTGTCTGACTCTTTGTGACCACGTGGACTGTAGCCTACTAGGCTCCTCCATCGATGGGATTTTTTAGGCAAGAGTAATGGAGTGGGTTGCCATTTCCTTGTCCAGGGGATCTTCCCAACCCAGGGATCAAACCCAGATCTCCTGCATTGCAGGAAGATGCTTTATCATCTGAGCCACCAGGGAAGCCTACCACTGATGAACATAGATGTAAAAATCCTTAACAAAATTTTAGCAAACAGAATTTAGCCACACATCAAAAAGCTCACACACCATGATCAAGTTGGGTTTATTCCAGGGATGCAAGGATTCTTCAGTATATGCAAATCAATGTGATATACCATACTAACAAATTGAAAGATAAAAAAAATATATATGGTAATCTCAACAGATGCAGAAAAAGGCTTTGACAAAGTTCAGTACCCATTTATATTAAAACTCTTCAAAAAATGGGCATAGAAGGAACCTACTTCAACACAGTAAAAACCATATATGATAAGCCCACAGCAAACATTATTCTCAATGGTAAAAATTGAAAGTGTTCCCACTAAGACCAAGAACAAGACAAGGGTGTCCACTTTCAGCACTGTTATTCAACATAGTTCTGGAAGTTCTAGTTACAGCAATCAGAGAAGAAAAAGAAATAAAGGAATCCAGATCAGAAAAGAAGTAAAACTGTCACTGTTTGCAGATGACATGACACTCTACATAGAAAACCCTAAAGACACCATCAGAAAATTACTAGAGCTAATCAGTGAATTAAACAAAGTTGAAGGACACAAAATCAATACACAGAAATCACTTGCATTTCTATATACTAACAATGAACAATCAGAAGGAGAAATTAAGGAATCAATCTCATTCACCATTGCAATGAAAAGAATAAAATATCTAGGAATAAACCTATCTAAGAAGACAAAAGAACTGTACACAGAAAATTATGACACTGATGAAAGAAATCAAAGATGACATAAACAGATGGAGAGATATTTCATATTCCTGAGTAGAAAGAATCAATATTGTGAAAATGATATACTACCAAATGCAATCTACAGATTCAATGTGATCCTTATCAGATTGCCAGTGGTATTTTTCAGAGAAGTAGAACAAAAATTTCACAATTCATATGGAAACACAAGACACTGAATAGCCAAAGCAGTCTTGAGAATGAAGCATGTAGCTGGAGAAATCAACCTTCCTGACTTCAGATTATACTACAAAGCTACAGTCATCAAGACAGTATGCTACTTGCACAAAAATGGAAATACAGACCAATGGAACAGGATAGAAAGAAACGCATGCACCTATGGGTACCTAATTTTTGACGAAGGAGGCAAAAATATACATTGGGGTAAAGACAGTCTCTTAAATAAATGGTGCTTGGAAAACTGGATAGCTACATGTAAAGAAATGAAATTAGAACACTTCATACACAAAGATAAACTCAAAATGGATTAAAGACCTTTATGTAAGACCAGAAAATATAAAACTCTTAGAAGAAATCATAGGCAGGACACTCAATGACATAAATTAAAGCAAGATCCTCTATGACCCACCTCCTAGAGTAATGGAAATGAATCAAAAGTAAACAAGTAGGACCTGATTAAACTTAAAGCTTTGCACAGCAAAGGAAACTATTAGCAAGGTGAAAAGACAACCCTCAGGATGGGAGAAAATAATAGCAAATGAAACAACTGATAAAGGATTGATTTCCAAAATATACAAGGAGCTCATACAACTCAATGCCAGAAAAACAAACAGCCCAATCAAAAAGTGGGAATAAGACCTAAACAAATATTTCTCCAAAGAAGACATACAGATGGCTAACAAACACATGAAAAGATGCTCAACATTGCTCATTGCTAGAGAAATGCAAATCAAAACCACAGTGAAATATCACCTCACCCTGGTCTAAATGGCCATCATGAAAAAGTCTACAAACAATAAATGCTGGAGGGGGTGTGAAGAAGTGGGAACGCTCTTGCACTGTTGGTGGGAATGTAAATTGATACAGCCACTATGAAAGACAGTATGGAGACTCCTTAAAAAACTAGGAATAAAACCATCATATGACCCAGGATGGTGACTGCAGCCATGAAATTAAAAGACGCTTACTCCTTGGAAGGAAAGTTATGACCAACCTAGATAGCATATTCAAAAGCAGAGACATTACTTTGTCAACAAAAGTTCATCTAGTTAAGGCTATGATTTTTCCTGTGGTCATGTATGGATGTGAGAGTTGGACTGTGAAGAAAGCTGAGTGCCAAAGAATTGATGCTTTTGAACTGTGGCTTTGGAGAAGACTCTTGAGAGTCCCTTGGACTGCAAGGAGATCCAACCAGTCCATTCTGAAGGAGATCAGCCCTGGGATTTCTTTGGAAGGAATGATGCTAAAGCTGAAACTCCAGTACTTTGGCCACCTCATGTGAAGAGTTGACTCATTGGAAAAGACCCTCATGCTGGGAGGGATTGGGGGCAAGAGAAGAAGGGGACGACTGAGGATGAGATGGTTAAATGGCATCACCGACACAATGGACATGGGTTTGGGTGGACTCCGGGAGTTGGTGATGGACAGGGAGGCCTGGCATGCTGCAATTCATGGGGTCGCAAAGAGTCAGACACAACTGAGTGACTGATCTGATCTGATCTGATGACCCAAGAATCCCACATACCCTAGGGAAACCAAAATTAAAAAAGACACATTTATCCCTTTGTTCACTGCAGCACTATTTACAATAGCTAGAACATGGAAGTAACCTAGATGTCCATCGACAGATGAATGGATAAAGAAGTTGTGGTACATATACACAATGGAATATTATTCAGCCATAAAAAGAATTGATTTGAGTCATTTCTGATGAGGTGGATGAACCTAGAACCTTTTATAAAGAGTGAAATGAATCAGAAAGAGAAAGATAAATATTGTATTCTAATGCACATATACAGAATCTAGAAAATGGTACTGAAGAATTTATTTGCAGGGCAGCAATGGAGAAACAGACATTGAGAATAGACTTATGGACATGGGAAGAGGGGAAGAGAGGGTGAGATGTATGGAGAGTAGCATGGAAACTTACATTACTCTATGTAAATTAGATAGACAATGGGAATTTGCTGTATGTCTCAGAAAACTTAAACAGGGGCTCTGTGTCAGCCTAGGGGGGTGAGATAGGGAGGTAGATGGGAAGGAGATTCAAAAGAGAGAGAATATATGTATATCAATGGCTGATTTCATGTTGAGATTTAACAGAAAACAGCAAAATTCTGTAAAGCAATTATCCTTCAATTGAAAAATAAAATAATTTAAAAAAAATTATGGACACATTGAGACCTCTCAGATAACATCAAGTGTATTAGCATTCATATAATACGGTTTGAGAAGGCGAATAGGAATGAAAGGGCAACTTAGTTGAAAAAAAATAATAGCTTAAAACTTCCCTAACCTGGAAAATGATGCCCACATCCAGGTCCAAGAAGCACAGAGTCCAAATGAAATTTATGACAAAAATTAAAGACAGATAAAATCTTAAAAGCATCAAGGGAAAGACAAGTAGTTACCTAAAAACAAGCTCCCACAAGACAATCAGCTGGCTTTTCATCAAAAACTTTGCAAACTAGAATGTAGTGACATGACATATTAAACATCATGAAAGGAAAACACCTACAACCAAGAATACTCTTCCCAGTAAGGATAACATTCTAAGCTGAAAGAGAGATCGAATTTTACAGATGAGCAAAAGATGAAAGTATTCAGAATCACTAAATGAGTTTTATAGAAAGTTAAATGCACTTCTTTAAGCAAAAATCAAGAAATCGTTACTAGAAATACGGAAATTATGAAAGAAAAAAATCTCATTGGTAAATATACTGTGTATGTAATAGATCAAATACTTATAAAAGTAGTTGCAGCTGTTGTTCACTTGCTAAGTCATGTCCGACTCTTTGTGACCCCATGGACTGCAGCACGCCAGGACCCCTGTCCATCACCAACACCCGGGGATTGAAATTCATGTCCATCGAGTCGGTGATGCCATCCAACCATCTCATCCTCTGTCATCCCCTTCTCCTCCTGCCTTCAATCTTTCCCAGCATCAGGATCCTTTCCAATGAGTCAGCTCTTCATATTAGGTGGCCAAAGTATTGGAGTTTTAGCTTCAGCATCAGTCTTTCCAATGAATATGCAGGGTTGATTCCCTGTAGGATTGACTGGTTTGATCTCCTTGCTGTCCAAGGGACTCTAAAGAGTCTTCTCCAGCACCACAATTCTAAAGCATCAATTCTTCATCACTAACACTTCTTTATGGTCCAACTCTCACATCTGTACTTGACTACTGGCAAAACCATAGCTTTGACTATACGGATCTTTGTTGGCAAAATGATGTCTCTACTTTTTAATACTGTCTGCGTTTGTCATAGCTTTTCTTCCAAGGAGCAAGAGTCCTTCAATTTCATGGTTGAAGTCACTGTTTACAGTGATTTGGATCCAAGAAAACAAAGTCTGTCACTGTTTCCAATTTTTCAGCATCATTTTGCTCTGAAGTGATGGGAGCAATGCCATGATCTGGGTTGTCTGAATGTTAAGTTTTAAGCCAACTTTTCTACTGTCTTCTTTCACCCTCATCAAGGAGCTCTTCAGTTCCTCTTCCCTTTCTGCTATTAGAGTGCTATCATCTGCATTGTAAGGTTGTCGATATATCACCAGGCAATGCTGATTCCAGCATGGAATTCATCCAATCTGGCATTTTGCATGATGTACTGTTCATAAAATTAAATAAGCAGGGTGACAATATACAGCCTTGTTGTAACTCCTCCTTTCTCAATTTTGAACTAGTCCATTGTTCCATGTCTGTTTCTAACTGTTGCTTCTTGATCTGCATATAGGCTTTTCAGGAGACAGGTAAGGTAGTCTGGTATTTCTATCTCTAAGAATCTTCCACAGTTTATTGTGATCCATACAGTTAAAGGCTTTAGCAAAGTAAATGAAGCAGGGGTAGATTTTTTTCTGGAATTTCCTTGTTTTCTCTATGATTTGACAGGTAGGCAATTGATCTCTGGTTCATCTGTCTTTTCAAAACCCAGATTTATACACCTGAAATTCTCAGTTCACGTACTGCTGAAGCCTAGCTTGAAGGTCTTTGAGCACTTATTGAAGGACATGCTAGCATGTGAAATGAGTGACACAGCCATGATAAGGCTGTGATCCATGAAGGGGCCATATTCATAGCAGCATTATTTACAGCAGCCAAGACATGGAAACAACCTAAAGTGTCCACCCATGGATGAATTGATAAAGATGTGGTATAAATATATGGAATATTCTTCAGCCGTAAGGAAGTATAAATTCTTCCCATTTGCAGCAACATGGATGGACCTAGAGGATATTATGCTATGTGAAAAAATACAACACAGGGAAACAAATACAGTATGATTTTATTTATATGTGGCATGCAATTTACAAAACAAACAACAAGTCAAACAGAAAAAACTCATAGATACAGAGAACATGTTCTTGTCAGAAGAGAAAGGGATAGGAACATGAGTGAAATAAATGAGGGAGATTGAATGATGTAAACTTCCAGTTACTTAAAAGTGAGTCATGGGATGAAATTTGTAGCATAGAGAATATAATTACACTGTAATAGTTTTGTAGGGTGACAAATAGTAGGTGGATTTATTGTGGTGATCATTCTGTAATGTATAGAAATACTAAATCAGTATGTTATGCACATGAAACTAACATAGTGTTTCTGATCAATTATACTTCAATAAATTTTAAAAAATCACTGATGGTGAATTGGGAACAATGAGTGAGTGGAGAAATTGTCAGCACTCAGCAATATTTCATACCGAAATCAAATGCTCTTTCTCATGTGATAAATCTTATTCTACATTAGAGAAATATAACTAAGTTTCATTCCTGATACTATTTCTGGGATCACAGTTGACCATACTTTTACTTCATTTGCAAGTATGTTTTTCAGTATAATGTCAATAGCATAATAAAAAAAAAAAATCACACTTTCTTCCTTAAAGAAGAATCTCTAAAGAAAACCAACAACAACAACAAAAAAAGTACTTAGACTTTGGACAAATTCCTCACTAGTTTTTCTCATTTCACAGTGGTGTTGGTAACTATGTACATATTCTATAATCTCTCCTTCTTTAGTTATGTCTGTTTCTCATCAGGTCTTGATATGCTCTCCAAATTTCATGAATTTATTTATTTTAATGCATGTATTTCTATAAACTAACCCTGATGATTTCCAGCATTATGTGAAAAATCCTCCACTTATTTCCTCAGGCATGAATAGTGCCCTATCAACAAAGCTCATGAGAATGAAAAGCAACCAGAAATAGGGCCAAGTATCATTGGAAAAGACTCTGATGCTGGGAAGGATTGGGGGCAGGAGGAGAAAGGGACGACAGAGGATGAGATGGCTGGATGGCATCACTGACTCGATGGACCTGAGTTTGAGTGAATTCCAGGAGTTGGTGATAGACAGGGAAGCCTAGCGTGCTGCGATTCATGGGATCGCAAAGAGTCGGACACCACTGAGCAACTGAACTGATCTTGCATGCATGCATGTAAGTTACTTCAGTTGTGCCTGTTTGGGACTCTGTGGACTGTAGCCCTCTAGGGTCCTCTGTCCATGGGATTTTCAAGGCAAGGACACTGGAGTGGGTTGCCATGCCCTCCTCCAGGGAATTTTTCCAACCCAAGGATTGAACCTAAGTCTCTCTTAGGTCTCCTGCATTGGCAGGTGGATTCTTTACCACTAGCGCCACCTGGGAAGCCCCCAAGTATCATGCTGCTGCTGCTGCTGCTGCTGCGTCGCTTCAGTCGTGCCCGACTCTGTGCGACCCCATAGACGGCAGCCCATCAGGCTCCCCCGTCCCTGAAATTCTCCAGGCAAGAACACTGGAGTGGCTTGCCATTTCCTTCTCCAATGCAGGGAAGTGAAAAGTGAAAGTGAAGTCTCTCAGTCGTATCGGACTCTGCGACCCCATGGACTGCAGCCTACCAGGGTCCTTCATCCATGGGATTTTCCAGGCAAGAGTACTGGAGAGGGTTGCCATTGCCTTCTCTGCCCAAGTATCATACTTACACACAAATAACGCAAAAATAAGGAAAAAAATCTATGGTAAGTATCTGTATTTTGGGGACAGAAGTTTAAGATTAAATGGAACTGGTGCCATTTCTATAGTTTCTTATTCAAATACAACAAATTGTTCCCTATTTCTTTTTTAATTACCTATGTTAATTGCTTCATTCACTGGAAACATAATGATGAGTTAGGTAGAATTATAATGTCTTACCTGTAGAACTCATTTTATAACAATGCAAACATTTGTATAATTAAGTAATAGAATCTTCAGTTCAGTTCAGTTCAGTTCAGTCGCTCAGTCATGTCTGACTCTTTGCGACCCCATGAATCGCAGCACGCCAGGCCTTCCTGTCCATCACCAACTCCCGGAGTTCACGCAGACTCAGGTCCATCGAGTCAGCGATGCCATCCAGCCATCTCATCCTCTGTCGTCCCCTTCTCCTAGTAAAATAACATTGCTGAATTTTCCCATGGGTGGAGGAGCCTGGTGGGCTGCAGTCCATGGAGTCGCTGAGTCGGACATGACTGAGCGAATTTACTTTCACTTTTCACTTTCCTGCATTGGAGAAGGAAATGGCAACCCACTCCAGTGTTCTTGCCTGGAGAATCCCAGGGACGGGGGAGCCTCGTGGGCTGCCGTCTATGGGGTCGCACAGAGTCGGACACGACTGAAGCGACGCAGCAGCAGCAGCAGTAAACAAAAATAAGATTTGATAAAATACCTACATATATAATTTTTTGATGTTTAGCAAAATAACACACTGCAAATTAGTTAAATTGCAAGAATATGCTCAAAATTCTAATAATATAAGATAATATGATTATAAATTAGATTCATTTATGCAATCTCCATGTACATTTATAGTTTTTATATCTAACTTTCTTATAATTAGATAAAAGCAGATTTTTATTTCAACATGTTTTTATACATTTATTCAAAATGCATAAATACTTGAAATAAATGGGATAGTCAAGGCAGGTTTCCAAGATTATGACAGCATACACAGTTAGCTAAATACTTGTTAAAATATGTTGTTAGCTTGATGTTTTGACAATCGAAAAGTGAAATAGGCAAAAGGGAAATAAAATATATGTGTCATTTTTTATGAAATCATATTCAGTCATGTTAACAATGAGAGAAAAATTGTCATTCTATCTCTATATCCTGTCTTTTTTATAAACTTAGAGTTGGTAAGTCTTTGCATAATATGGAGACTATTTTTTGTGTTTGGTTGGTTTTAGTTCTGAGGAAATGGTATTTCTCAATTGCTCTCCATTAATATTGTTTTCTCCCTTGTGACCTATGCATCTATGTTCCAGAGCTTAGTCACGCTCTAATACATTGTAACTCCTCAGAGTGAAATGGCCTAAAGAAAAAGAGAAAAACTTTATTTCTAGGAGTCTTGGTGTGCAGAAGATTTTAGGAAAACAAAGGTACAGTATAGATTTAATTTATATTATGAATGTAAGTTATCAAACATGCATCTTAAGTAGTTCATAAAATGTTAATAAATTGTATTTAGTTTTACTTTAAAAATTCATAGTTTTTTGTGTATTTCTAAAATGACATTCTTTTAAAAAGCTAAAGCAATGCTTAGTGTATTTAAATATCTTATGTACAAAATCACCAATAATGTTTCTTTTTTTCCCTCAAATATTACTAATTTCAGAGAATGTACTGATAACACTAGAATGTGAACATCCACCTGAAGGCTTCAGTCATCTTCCTTTATATTGTCAGATTCTTGAATGACTAATTTCCAGTGCCTTGATTAAGTTAATTACATGCTATAAGATTGTATAGAAGTTTAAAACACTGACATTTAATAGGATATTTTCAATTAAAGGTTTGCAGTTGTCTATCCTGATTTTTTGGAGAAGGCAATGGCATCCCACTCCAGTACTCTTGCCTGGAAAATCCCATGGACGGAGGAGCCTGGTGGGCTCCTGTTTATGGGGTCACTAAGAGTCGGGCACGACTGAGCGACTTCACTTTTACTTTTCACTTTCATGCATTGGAGAAGGAAATGGCAACCCACTCCAGTGTTCTTGCCTGGAGAATCTCAGGGACAGAGGAGCCTGGTGGGCTGCCATCTATGGTGTCGCAGAGTCGGACACAACTGAAGCGACTTAGCAGCAGCATCCTGATTTTTAATTCATGGATAACTACAGGTTTTCAAAATATAATGCTAACAGTTAAAGAAGGGGAAAGAAACCCCACATATAAAATTGTCAAGGAACAGTTTATTTTAGTTTTAATTAGCCAAGCAGCTCTGTCAGTGATATTTTATTAAAATAAACAGAACTATCACATGTATAAATATGATTATTATGTTAAGACTATTGGAAATAGAGTCACATTAGTAAAAAAAAAAAAACAAAAAACTCACAGATTGCAGGCTGACTAGAGATATATAACTGGAATTAGTTCATTAAAACATATTATCTGAGTGTGTACTATAAGCCAGGCCCTTAGCTATTCCAAAATGCATGTATAAGTGTGTGTATACATAAAAAATGTATTACAAAGAATGAGCTGTGGAGGCTGGCTAAGGGGATATATCATCATAGGCAGGCTGTCAGGAAGACATGATCATAAGTAGGCTGTAATTTGAGCTTGATCAGCTGGTAAAGAATCAACCTGCAATACAGGAGGCCCTGGTTCGATTCCTGTGTTGGGAAGATCCCCTGGAGAAGGGATAGGCCATCCACTACAGTATTCTTGGGCATCCCTGGTGGCTCAGTAGGTAAAGAATCTGCCTGCAATGCAGGAGACTTGGGTTAGATCCCTGGGTTGGGAAGAACCCCTGGAGGAGGGCATGGCAACCCACTCTAGTATTCTTGCCTTGAGAATCCCCATGGACAGAGGAGCCTGGCAGGCTACCAACCAAGCAACTGCAAAAAGTCAGACACAACTGAGCCACTAAACACAGCACAGCACAGGTGATAATTTGAGTCTTTGACATAGGAAATGCTTAATCCCTCTTCTGGAGAAGGCAATGGCACCCCATTCCAGTACTCTTGCCTGGAAAATCCCATAGAGGAGCCTGGTGGGCTGCAGTCCATGGGGTCGCACAAGGACACAACTGAAGTGACTTAGCAGTAGCAGCAGCAATCCGTCTTCAACAGACTTGGCCTGATTAGGTCAGGCCATCCAGGATAAAGAAGCTTAATCAAAATTCCCTTCACAGCAGCATGTAGATTAATGTTTGTTTGAATTATTAGGGACCATAGTGAAGCCTAACCATGTTGCCACACCATAAAGCTGTTACAGTATCAGGGACTCCAGTTGTCAGTTTAAGGACTTGGGAATATTACAGAAAATGTGGTTATTCTAAAGTAGAATTAGCATCTTAGAAAATATGTTATTTATTTTTAAAGTTTCAATGGTAACTTTAAAAGTGAATATTTATTGAGTACTTAATATATATTTTAGGCAATTTCCAAAATATTTTACATGGATAAATTCTTTAATACAAAAAGAATTATGAGATAGATATTAGTTTCCCTATTTGGGGAAATCAAGATTCTGGTTAAAGAAATTGCCTATTTTTAAGCATCATAGGCATATTTCATAATCAGTATCCTGTATAGTGTGACAGATAGAATAGATAGAAGTGAGGAGTAAAAAAGATTCAGACAGCAAGTGTAAGATGACTAAGTTCCTAAATAGCATTCAGACCCTGACATAAACAGAATTAAATAAAGGCCTGAAAGTGAGAAAATCATATTTGAATAAATACAAAGGATAAATAAGAGAAAAGCATCAAAATTCACTTCAAGGTAGAGAAAATGGGAAGCTATGAATATTATGCTAGTATTGACATAAAGTAAGATATTCTCAAAGAGAGATTGTTAGGGAGTGATATACTTTACACTTAGTGGAGACGTGAATCTTTCAAAAAAATAAGGTGACTGGGAGTTGGTGGATTGTCTGCAGTTAAAGGACAAAGGAATAATGCAAACAGCAAATAAACATGACAAATACTTAGGAAATTAGAAAAGGTAAAATATGCAGTATTTTAGAAAGATAAAAAAATTAGAAAGATAAAATACATAGTTTAATTAAAGAGGGATAATTAACCTTTTAAATAAATTTGAGAGCTGAGAATTTCTTTGGAATTTAGCTAGTAGAAAAACAGTAGTGATATTTAAAAGGACTATCTTGATGGTAGAGGTTAGAATGCCAGCTACGGAAAACAAAGAAGGAGCTAAGGATGAAAATATTCATTATTCATGTGAGGATGATTGTTGTAAGAAGAGAGGCATGATTGAGTTACATCCAGGGAATCGCGGGGTCAACTGAATGCTGTCTGAAGTGATTTTTAAAAGGCAGAAGAGGGAACTGATAGGTTACAATGTGTGACAGAGAGATATTTGAGTGCCAACTACATATAACTTTAAATATCTTCATGAATTATGTCTCTAAACAGCAATCTGATGTCAGACCCACAGCGAGGTATTAAAGATTAATTTGGGTATCATCAGATTTTAATCTGGTATATTTAAATTTCAAAATAAACTAAGAATTAAGAAATCTTATGAAAATGATTTTCAGAACAGAAAGATTTAAGGAAAATAAGTTGTTTGGAGAAAGTCCCAAGGAAAAATTTTTAAATACCAAACAGTGCTAAAAGTGCTCAAAGTTGAAGAAAGGACACAATCCATTGTATGAATGCAGAGAACCAAGAAAACAAATTTTTCAAATGTGAACCTAGTCTGACCCCTCTCCCTTCCTAATGTTGTTGGGTCACTGGAGTTTGCATAACAATTTAGAAGTGGTAGATTTATGCAATTAAAAATCTTATTGATTGATTTTTTTTCTTAATTACTAACTTTCAGCTTTGACTCCCTTGTTATATCTTTTTATTAAATCCTTTGCAGTTTAAGGTCAAATCCTTCTTAAAGACAAAAGGACTGCAAATATGATAATGCACATTTTATACACTAAAGTTCTCAGACATTTAAAGGTGTATATCTCCAATTTGCATGAAGAAAATAACATTCCCATGGAAATATAAGGTTAGTTCATGATGGAAAACCTCAAAAAGCGCATTTTCCAGAGACAAGACAAATCATTTTCAGGCCAGTACTTTACTCTTTTCTCTAGGTTTGTACTCAGTGCCATTTCTTTTGATTTAGTAACAAGTTATTCAGTAGACAGCTGTATCATTCAACTCAAGTTACCTTAACGTGGAATTCTCCTCTATCAATAGACATCACTGAACATGTACCAGGATTAAAGACAAGGCTAGAAAAAATGAAATGTAAAATAAAATAGGAAACACGGAGTTGTAATGTGTGAGTTCATGTGAAATTGTGGGAATTAACCTTAGCGTGAAAAATGGAAAATAAATAATGATGCAAATAGCTTATTGGTGAATAACTTGTTCTGTCAATTTTAACACTGACTTTTTTGCAAAGTAATAAAGGCATAAAAGATTTTATATTTAAAAATAAATTATCATTACTTATTCTAATTAAAAAGTGGTAATTCTTATAAACCTGATACCTTATTTAAAGGTAGAATGCTAATTAATCCTTATTTTCCAGCATGATATAATCACTAAAATGCTAACATCATGATCCACTTTTCAGATCTCTCATCCTGAGATTTGATTATGAATCATCTCACAAGCTGTGTGTGTATATACACTTTTAACAAATATAAACAGTAAATATATGAATGTATTTAGCATATTCAAAATAATTTATATGCAATGTCACAAACCCCTGTGATTTAGATAAACGCTTTAGTTCTAGGCCCAAGTAGGATATGTTTAGAAAGCAGAGATCTGGTGATATCTCAGTAATCAAATCATGCAGAATTTCATCTGTACACATACTAATCCACCTGCAAACTGTTTTTATCTTATTGGAAATGAGCTCTACTGACATGACAGAATCATCTTTAGGATTTTCTTTTTTATGTTAATTATCATCTGTAGTTTGCTCCTTATTCTTCACATTTCTTTCTGTCCCCATATAAAGTTATGCTAATTATTTCTATAATATTGAGGTAAAGTTACCTGTACAAAGGGCTTCCTGCAAAGGAGACACAAGTAGTAAAGAAACTGCCTGCCAATGCAGGAGAGGCAAGAAATGCTGGTTTAATCCCTAGATCAGGAAGATCCCCTAGAGAAGGAAATGGCAACCCACTCCAATATTCTTGCCTGGAAAATTCCATGGACAGAGGAACCTGGCAGGATACAGTCCTTGGGGTTGCAAAGAGTCATACATAACTGAGCACGAGAACACACTTGTACAAAAACCTCACACATATATGCTGCTGCTGCCATTTAGTCGCTAAGTCATGTGTCCAGTTCAGGAAACTGAACCTGCGTCTCCTGTTTGGCAGGTGGATTCTTCACCGCTGAGCCCCTTGGGAAACTTCCACACACACATGATTTGAGACTAAATCTTGCTTTCCTATGTTCTTTATTATCAGAGTCCAATTGAAGATAGAATCCAATATATTCAATGCCTGGCTCAGTACACTGGCTACTGGTAACTAAATCTTACATTGGAGTAAAACTTTTAGAGGCATCAATCATGTTCAAAGGTTATGAAAAGGACTGACAGTCATCCAATCCAGTCCTAACTGGATATTACAGTGGAGTTAATCTCACTTATTCCCTGATAATGTTCTCTCTTCTGATTGCAGTTTATTTTTAATTCCTCATTAACCTCTGTTGCTCCAGTGTGTTGCAGAAAAATTATGTTTCCCAGGCTCCATTATATAATTTGATCAGAAAAAAACTCATATCTGTCACACTAGAAAATAAATGACAGCTCCAAACCACAAGCAACCAATACAAATTTCAAAATCCTACTCTGCTATCATCAAACTCTCCCTCTCAGCCTCACAAGAGCAATACCACAGTAAATCCTTTTTTCCTGCCTCACCAGTCTTACACTAATACACTTTATAAGATTTGATTTTATCTTTGATATTTTAGAAAACTGAGCTCCTTTGGGAAACACCCTTTCTGTGTTTTCTTGCAATAATTAATGCATTGTTTGTTAATTATGGAGACTCTTATTATGTCACTTTACTCACTTAGAAAATACAGGTAAAAACATCAAACCCACAGTCTCTTCATAATAAGATTTCTTTGAATGAAATTCCCTGCCATTTAGCTATAGAAGTGCTTCACTTGTTGGTTTGTTTATAAATTACATAATACTTTTACATCTTAATTTTATTAGTTATTAGTTAGTTATCATAGGGATAACTAAAGGAGCACAGGAATGGGAGTGATAGTAACATTAAAGTAGCTAGTTTTGCTACTGAGAGTTGAAGTTAGTTTTTTTAACTTTAAGATTGGGATTTTTCTAATTGAACACAATTTAAATGTCCAATAATAGAAAACTTTTAATGTAAAGTATTCTATATTCAAAGTATATAACTATGCAGAAATTAGCAGTAATGACATAACTCACATTTATTCACATTAAATTTTATTGAAATTAAAACTATAACTCTGATCTGAAAATACATATTCATACATGTATTTTTAAACAGTGATTTACTGAGATATTGGTTTAAGAAATAGTATCTTTTATTGATTTCCTAAATTTCTAATATGAGTATCATTTACTAATGTAAAAATATAGTACAAAATTAATTGAATTAATGAAAATATTTCTACTTACTGTAATGTATTAGTATATTTGATCTTTGGTTTTCATTGTTAGCAACTTATGAGTGCTCAGTCACAACTGATTGACATCCTATGACAATATGCATCTATTACACAGATTTATAAAAGTTTAGTTTTCCTACTAATACATTTATTTAGTTAGGCATAGTCATTTTTCAGGACCCAGCAAGGCATGTTCTTATTATACTGAAAAAAGAATAGAGAGAGGGCTTCCAGAGGGCTCAGCAGTAAAGAATCCACTTACAATGCCAGAGCTGCAGGAAATGCGGGTTCAATCCCTGGATCCAGAAGATCCCTTGGAGGAGGATATGGCAACACACTTCAGTATACTTTACCTGGAGAATCCTATGGACACAGGAGCCTGGTAGGCTGTAGCTCGTAGGGTCACACAGAGTCAGACACGACTGAAGCATCTTAACAGTCATGCATGGATACTAAAGGGGACAATTATCCTGAATGGGAAAAGGTGTATAAAAATGATACCAATAGAAGGTATAGAGAAGGCTTATGTATATAAGAAGAAAAAGATAACTAGTTATCTAAGAGATGTCAATATACAGAAATATAATTGCCAATTGGGGCAATAAAGGAACCTTACAAAGATTTGGTACAAAGAACCAGACTATACTTTTCTTTAATAGACTATTTTATGTCTGAAAATGATATCAGGCATGTTATCTAGAAACATGCTCAGATGCAGTTACACAGTGGATATTAGAAAAATCATCTGAAGCATTTTACAGAAGTGAGGTGACATTAAATTTGCCTGGAAGCCATTATGACAGACAATACAATATAATTAATATTTTATACAGAAACAAAAAAAAGACATAACATTTTAAATGGATTAAGATATTTCTAAAATATAGATTAAAGTTTATTCCTATATAATATACTGTTTAAACAATAAAAAATTTAAATCTGAGGCTTAATTTCTTCTATTAAAGTTTTAAAAACACAAACTAAAAGTGATCACAAAGGACAAAGTTGAAATTTATAACCACTGGTGATAAATTTATAAGGCAGTGAAAACAGAGGGAAATTATTAATAATTTAAAACATTGAGGTCAAAGGTAACATGTCATTTGTATTTGTAACATGAAACATGTATTTGGTAACATGTTATTTTCTTTGGCTTAAGATTCTCCTTTGGAGAAGGCAACAGCAACCAACTCCAGTACTCTTGCCTGGCAAATCCCATGAACGGAGGAGCCTGGTAGGCTGCAGTCCATGGGGTCACGAAGAGTTGGATACGACTTAGAGACTTCACTTTCACTTTTCACTTCCCTGCATTGGAGAAGGAAATGGCAAGCCACTCCAGTGTTCTTGCCTGGAGAATCCCAGGGACGGGGGAGCCTGGTGGGCTGCCATCTATGGGGTTGCACAGAGTCAGACATGACTGAAGCGACTTAGCAGCAGCAGCAGCAGCAGTAAGATTCTCCTTGATATTTGGTGTCTGCAATCTGAATATAATATATCTAAGGTGTGTGTGTGTGTGTATATCTGTGCATGTGCTGACACACTTTGTTTTGGTATGCATTATGAATTACGTTTTCATAGGTACTTCAGAGGATCTATGGACCATCATTTGGTTTATTATCATTATTTTTTCTTATGTAAATAAATTAATGCCATTTTTTTCTTAAATCTTTATTTGTACCACATTCTATATATTTTGATATGATATTTTTAATATCTAGTCATGTTATTAAAATACCACTTTATTAATTTCTCATAAGGATGAAAAGTGATTTTTTAATTAAAAATGAATAACTATTTTTATGATTAGTGTCCAAATTAATACTGTATAGAATATATGATATCAAGTGCTTAAATTTTGTTAAAAATTTCAAAATTGCAGTGATAAATAAATGTAAATATATTTCTGATGTATGTGGAGGAAATAATTTCTTAAACTAGACACAGAAGTACCACCTCTAAAAAGTTTTGTCAATTTTGGATATGTAAAAATTAAAATTTCTGTTAATATATTTATAATACACATAACAAACAGAAGGAATAATATCAAGAATAGCATATACACACATATACACACAAATTTTTCTAAATCAGTTAATAAAGACAACCTAACAGAAATATTGGCAAATTTAAAACAAAATTAAACCATATTTTGTAAGCATTTGATCAAAATACAGAAAAGTTATGACCAACCTAGAGAGCATATTAAAAAGCAGAGACATTACTTTGTCAACAAAGGTCTATCTAGTCAAAACTATGGTTTTTCCAGTTGTCATGTATGGATGTGAGAGTTGGACTACAAAGAAAGCTGAGTGCCGAAGAATTGATGCTTTTGAACTGTGGTATTGGAGAAGACTCTTGAGAGTCCCTTGGACTGCAAGGAGATCCAACCAGTCCATCCTAAAGGAAATCAGTCCTGAATATCCATTGGAAGGACTGATGTTGAAGCTGAAACTCCAATACTTTAGCCACCTGATGCGAAGAGCTGACTCATTTGAAAAGACCTTGATGCTGGGAAAGATTGAAGGCAGGAGGAGAAGGGGACCTCAGAGGATGAGATGGTTGAATGGCATCACTGACTTGATGGACATGAGTTTGAGTAAACTCTGGGAGCTGGTAATAGACAAGGAGGCCTGGTGTGCTGCAGTCCATGGGGTTGCAGTCGTATACACCTGAGCAACTGATCTGAACTGAGAGTTCTGATAACATCAAAAGCTGCAGATGTGTATCAATAGCTTTCCTCATAATTAAATGGTTGGGATGTAAATTAGTAAAAATAAATTAGAAAAGTAGTTTAGAATTATTTTTTATTGTTGATAATATCAGTCTCAACCTCTCTTGCTCTCTCTCTCACTTTTTCTGTCTTTCTCGTCCCCTCTCTCTCTTATTTGTCCTTCTATATGAAGAGACGTACATAGATCAGGGGTACATAGGCAAATTATTTTCAATATTCTTCTATTGGCAGTTATAGTCACAAATATTTATATATTTTAAAAAGTAGCATGCAATGAATCAAAATTCTCTTTAATCCATTTTTACTATTTTTTTATTCTTTACACAGAACCAAGGAGAAATGTCTAATATTTTCTAACCTTTGTTTTAACAAAGGAAAAATAAGTTTTAAGCTCAAAGCTTGGCAGACAGCAATATCTAGGGGAAATTTAATAACATAATTTCCCAATATGCTCTTTTAGATACAGCATTTATATATTATAAACAATACTGCTTTTTAAACCATAATGATATTGCTACCTTTTAAGCTAAAACAATACACAGAATAGTTACTTAATATAAGAAAACAAATTAAAGCAAAGATGGTATGATGTGTGAACAACTCTGGAAGTGCTAGTCATATGACCAATAGTTGGGAACAAAAAAATTGAGAGTAGGTTTAAAATAGATTACCATACCAAAACATAAATAATATTAAATGTGCCAGATTCCAAGAAAATAAGAAAACTTTACTAACCACAAGAGTAGGAAAACAAAGATTTTAAATGAGGAATTTTGGGTTGAGTGTTCATTAATTTGCTTGGATATTTAGAACAAAAATATAATTTTCTACAGTATTTCTACCTATAAGCTATATTTATTCTCTTACAGGAATGTATTCATTTCATACCATCATATTCTTAACTATGTGCATACTATTCTTCTAAACTATCCTAGAAATTTGTTTTACAATGATTTTGGTGTGGACTTTATAAATATAGACTTACATTTTATAATACTAATAGTACAACATGCATTTTCAAACTTATAATAGCTGTATTTTTCTTGACCCAAGTTGTTATTCTGATAAGGGGATATGTAGTCCAATGCTGAAAGCCACATGGTTCACTATGTTGTCCATTAGTGAAATTCAGACTTTCACTCTTAAGGGAAGACTACTGCTGCGTGCTGAGTGCAGCTTGAATTAAAATTTCCCTTGCCACATCTTGGATTTATAGAAGTTATATCTTAATTTTAAAATCTAATCTGCAGAAAATTCCAACCAAGTAAAACTTTACATGTACTTAATTACTTGATAAGGACCTACGACTTCTATTTATTCTCCTATAGTATCCACTAAATCTCAAATGTTTATAGTCCATAAAGTAAAACATTTAAGCAGCATAAGCAATATTTATTTACCAAATTTTTGCTTGAGATTGATAAATAGGATATAGCAAACATAAGATATAGCAAACATATTATTTGATTAAGAAACAATGGTAGGAAAATTATTCCAAACTGGTACACATGCATCTTTAAATTAATCAGGTAAATATCATCCTTGTAATCCAGGCTGACCAGTCAGTACAGGTCAATGTGTAAAGTCTCCCCATTTGACTCATGACTAAGCTCATTACCTGAGTCTTCTGCTGGTCCCTTCAACATAGAACACCATTTCTCATATCACAACTTTCATGCTTTCTCTTCTACAACTGAAACAAAGGTTTCTCAAATCTTTGATTATCTAAATCATTGCTATCTAAAGCACTCTTCAGTTTTCATTGTTTTACACGTTTAAAGCATCAAGTTTGTTTTTGATATCCTTAATAACAATCTCTATTGTTTTCAGTTATTTGTTATATTTTATGTTTATCCTCAACCATAATATTATGGTTCATGAGACAGGAACTTGTCTGTTGTATTTGCTGTTCTTGTACATTTGTTCATGTCAGAAAGACAAAGCCGACACAGAGTTAATTATCAATAATACTTGGTGAATGAAAGACTACATTACTATAAATTTTAATAGTATTTATATTTCTAATCACATTATATCTCATGAGTCCTCACTTGATTTTTATAAAAGTGATCTCACTTGATCTGATATTAAATTTTATATCAGTCTACAGACCTTGGAAATTTTTCAAGTTTAACATTCTGCTCTTATCATTCTCTCATCTCTATTATGTTTGGAACATTGTTTCTTGGTCAGAAATTACTATTTCTCAAAATCTGGGTAATTTTAGAAACTGATTTTATTTATATTTTTAGACAATAATCAATGGGGTATTATTTGCCCCTAAAATTGCCAGAAGAAATATCAATAACCTCAGATATGCAGATGACACCCTTTATGGCAGAAAGTGAAGAACTAAAGAGCCTCTAGATGAAAGAGAAAGAGGAGAGTAAAAAGTTGGCTTAAAGCTCAACATTAAGAAAACTAAGATCATGGCATCCAGTCCCATCACTTCATGGGAAATGGAGAAACAGTGGAAACAGTGGCTGACTTTATTTTTCTGGGCTGCAAAATCACTGCAGATGGTGACTGCAGCCATGAAATTAAAAGATGCTTACTCCTTGGAAGGAAAGTTATGACCAACCTAAACAGCATATTAAAAATCAGAGGCATTCCTTTGTCAACAAAGATCAGTCTAGTCAAGGCTATGGTTTTTTCAGTGGTGATGTATGGATGTGAGAGTTGGACTATAAAGAAAGCTGAGCACCAAAACATTTATGCTTTTGAACTGTGGTGTTGGACAAGACTCTTGAGAGTCCCTTGGACTGCAAGGAGATCCAACCAATCCATCCTAAAGGAAATCAGTCCTGGGTGTTCATTAGTAGGACTGATGTTGAAGCTGAAACTCCAGTACTTTGGCCACCTGATGTGAAGAGCTGACTCATTTGAAAAGACACTGATGTTGGGAAAGATTGAGGGCAGGAAGAGAAGGGGATGACAGAGGATGAGATGGTTGGATGGCATCATCGACTCAATGGACATGGGTTTGGGTGAACTCTGGGAGTTGGTGATGGATAGGGATGCCTGGCATGAGGCGGTTCATGGGGTTGCAAAGAGTCAGACACGACTGAGCGACTGAACTGAACTGAAAATTGTCTGATGTGCCATTTTAAATATATTAAGGTAAATTATATTCTATTCAAAGATAAATTAAACTCATAACTTTTAAATATCTTGCCTTATCAGTGTCTAAATGCCCAAATGTAGTAATGACACACAGAGTGATATAATTTTCTGCCAGGTCCAATTGTTATTTACCATGCTTTCAAAGTACCTCTTTTACTGTTTATTACTTTTTCACTATCAGAAAATATTCATAAGCTACAGTTCTCTTCTTGAGGAATTGAGATTGATATTAGAAATATTGTTTTTTTTTTATTATGATATATATTAATCCATTTTAGACCCAATTTTATCACAATTAAAGCAGGTGGTTTTTTCATATTTGCACTTATAAATTAAATCTAAAGAAAAGTTTTACATGTAACAAAAGTTAACACTGAAGAATACCCAAGATACATGCTGTTTACATGGATGATTACACATCAAAGTCTTAAAAGCCTAAGTATTTAAAGAGCTTCAGTATGATTCATTAGGGCATTGAACTACTTGTTTGGATCATTTTTGAAAAAAAAAAAATTAGATTGCTCTGTGAGGATTACAATATTAATAAAATACTCTTTAATAAATAATACATTTAGCAAAGAGCATTAACTTTAATGGAGCTCCAGTTGGTGCATTGGTAAAAATTCTACTTGTCAACACAGGAGCCACAGGAGACCCAGGTTCCATTTCTTGATCAGGAAGATTCCCAGAGTGGGAGATGGCAATCCACCCCAGTATTCTTGCCTGGAGAATTCCCTGGATAGAGGAGCCTGGCCTGCTACAATCCAAGGTGTCTCAAAGAGTCCAACATAACTGAGCACACACACACACACACATTAAATTTAGTAGCAGAATGACTCACTCTATAGCTATTAGAGAAACCCACTAATTGTTCTGAGAAATTCCTTCTTACTAAGTGATACATCTCAGTAGAAATAAGCCCTAAATAAATTTCCATTCAAGTAATAGTTTAACTCAAAACAGTACTGAGTTTTGTCATTTTTGACAGTATGCATGGACATAGAAGGTATTATGTAAAGTGAAATAAGTCAGAGAAAGACAAATCCTGTATGATTTCACTTATATGTGGAATCTAAAAAACAAAACAAATGAAGAAAAACAGACTAATAGATACAGAACACAAACACGTGATTGTCAGGGGTGGGTGGGAAGTTGCATGGGTTATCAATAAAATCTGTAAGAGAAATTAAGAGATACAAACTTCCAACTACAAAATAGACGAATCATAGGTATGAAGTGTACAACATAAGGAATATAGTCAATAATACAGTAGTAACTTTGTATGGTGACTGATGGTAACTATTCTTATAATGGTGATCATTTTGTAATGTATAAAAATACTGAATCACTATGTTGTGTATCTAAAACTAACATGGTGAAAGCGAAAGTGGAGTTGCTCAGTCGTCTCTGACTCTTTGCGACCCCGTGGACTTTAGGCCACCAGGCTCCTCCATCCATGGGATTTCCCAGGCCAGAATACTGGAGTGGGTCACCATTTCATTCTCCAGGGGACCTTCCCGACCCAGAGATCGAACCCGGGTTTCCTGCATTGCAGGAAGACGCTTTAACCTCTGAGCCACCGGGGAAGCCCAACGAACATGGTAGTATAAGTACCATGTGAGAAGCCCTTTTATACTAACTTATTTTAAATTTTAAAACATACATTAAAATTACAGTCAAATTTTAATTTAGAGTGTATCAGGTTATAAATGAAAAGCCACTGTTTCTTCCTACACATTTTCTTAATGTGTTGAAAAAAGGAAGAAAATGTGTAGGAAGAAACAGTGGCTTTTCATTTATAACCTGATACACTCTAAATTAAAATTTTATTGTAATTTTAATGTATGTTTTAAAATTTTAAATAAGTTAGTATAAAAGGGCTTCTCATATGGGGCTAGTGACAGAATCCTCCGGCCAATGCAGGAAACATAAGATACATGGGCTTGATCTTTGGGTTGGGAAGATCCCCTGGAGGAAGGCATGGCAACCCACTCCAGTATTCTTGCCTGGAGAATTCCATGGTCAGAGGAGCCTGGTGGGCTACAGTCCTAGGGCCACAGCATCAGACACTACTGAAGCAACTTAACACACACTCACACACATTTCATTTATACATGTACGTACTGAGAGATATGTTGGTTGCTTCTATATTTTTGCAATTATCAATAAAGCATTCATGTGAAGGTTTTTAAGTGAATGTGTTTTCAGCTCATTTGCATAAATACCTAGGGATGTAACTGCTGGCTTATTATAGGAAGAGTATGTTTAGTTTTATAAGAAACAGCCAAAATGTCTTCAAAGTGACTGTAACATTTTGGCTTCCCCCAGCAAGGAATGAGAGCTCATGTTACTCCACATGTTCACCAACATTTGGTGTTGTCAGTGTTTTTGACTTTTACCAATCTACTAGGTATGCAATGGTCTCCCATTGTTGTTTTAATTTGCGATTCCCTAATGATGGTGGGAGGCTTACCTATTGGCACAGCTGGTAAAGAATCTGCCTGCCATGCAGGAGACACAGGTTCAATACCTGGGTAGGGAAGATACCCTGGAGAAGGGATAGGCTACCCACTTCAGTATTCCTGCCTGGAGAATTCCATGGACAGAGGAGTCTGGCAGACTATAGTCCATGAGGTCACAAAGAGTTAAATATGAGACTAACATACACACACACACACACACACACACACAGTGATGGTGGACCATAATGAAGGCTGAGTGCTGAAAAATCTATGCTTTAGAATTGTGGTGCTGGAGAATACTCTTGCGAGTCCCTTCAACAGCAAAGAGATCAAATCAACCAATCTAAAAGGAAATACACTCAATAGTCACTGGAAGAGCTGATGCTAAAGCTGAAGCTCAGATATTTGGCACACTGATACAAAGAGCCAATTCATTAGAAAAGTCCCTGATACTGTGAAAGATAGAAGGCAGGAAGAAAAGGGGGCAACAGAAGATAAGATGGTTCAGCTAAGTTCAGTTCAGTTGCTTGGTTGTGTCCAACTTTTTGCAACATCATGGACTGCACCATGCCAGGCTTCCCTGTCCATCACCAGCTCCCAGAGTGTGCTCAAACTCATGTCCATCGAGTTGGTGATGATATCCAACCATCTCATACTCTGTCATCCCCTTCTCACCTGCCTTCAGTCTTTCCCATCATCATTTCCAATGAGTCAGTTCTTCACATCAGGTGGACAAAGTATCAGGGTTTCAGCTTCAGCATCAGTCCTTCCGAAGAATATTCAGGACTGATTTCCTTTAGGACTGACTGATTTGACCTCCTTGCCATCCAAGAGACTCTCAAGAGTCTTTTCCAACATCACATTCAAAAGCATTAATACTTCAGCGGTCAGCTTTCTTCATAGTCCAACTCTCACATCCATACATGACTACTGAAAAGTCATAGCCTTGACTAAATGGAACTTTGTAGGCAAATTAATGTTTATGCTTTTTAATATGCTGTCTAGGTTTGTCACAGCTTTTCTTCTAAAGAGCAAGTATCTTTTAATTTCATGACTGCAGTCACCATCTGCTGTGGTTTTGGAGCCCCCCAGAATAAAGTTTGTCACTGTTTCCATTCTTTCCCCATCTGTTTGCCATGCAATGATGGGGCCAGATGCCATGATCTTAGTTTTTTGAATGCTGAGTTTTAAGCCAACTTTTTCACTCTCATTTTCTTTTTTTTTTTAGATATAAATTTATTTAATTGGAGGTTAATTACTTTACAATATTGTATTGGTCTTGCCATACATCAACATGAATCCGACACAGGTATATACATGTTCCCCATCCTGAATCCCCCTCCCTCCTTCCTCCCCATACCATCCCTCTGGGTTGTCCCAGTGCACCAGCCCCAAGTATCCAGTATCATGCATCGAACCTGGACTGGCAATTCGTTTCATATATGATATTACACATGTTTCAATGCCATTCTCCCAAATCATCCCACCTTCTCCCTCTACCACAGAGTCCAAAAGACTGTTCTATACATCTGTGTCTCTTTTGCTCTCTCACATCCAGGGTTATCGTTACCATCTTTCTAAATTCCATATATATGCGTTAGTATACTATATCAGTCTTTTTCTTTCTGGCTTACTTCACACTGTATAATAGACTCCAGTTTCATCCACCTCATTAGAACTGCTTCACATGTATTCTTTTTAATGGCTGACTAATACTCCATTGTGTATATATACCACTGCTTTCTTATCCATTCATCTGCTGATGGACATCTAGGTTGCTTCCATGTCCTGGCTATTATAAACAGTGCTGTGATGAACATTGGGGTACACGTGTCTCTTTCAATTCTGGTTTCCTCAGTGTGTATGCCCAGCAGTGGGATTGCTGGGTCATAAGGCAGTTCTATTTCCAATTTTTTAAGGAATCTCCACACTGTTCTCCATAGTGGCTGTACTAGTTTGCATCCCCACCAACTGTGTAAGAGGATTCCCTTTTCTCCACACCCTCTGCAGCATTTATTGCTTGTAGACTTTTGGATCGCAGCCATTCTGACTGGTGTGAAATGGTACCTCATAGTGGTTTTGATTTGCATTTCTCTGATAATGAGTGATGTTGAGCATCTTTTCATGTGTTTATTAGCCATCTGTATGTCTTCTTTGGAGAAATGTCTACTTAGTTCTTTGGTCCATTTTTTGATTGGGTGGTTTATTTTTCTGGAATTGAGCTGCAGGAGTTGCTTGTATATTTTTGAGATTAGTTGTTTGTCAGTTGCTTCATTTGCTATTATTTTCTCCCAATGTGAAGGCTATCTTTTCACCTTGCTTATAGTTTCCTTTGTTGTGCAGAAGCTTTTAAGTTTAATTAGGTACCATTAGTTTATTTTTGCTTTTATTTCCAATATTCTGGGAGGTGGGTCATAGAGGATCCTGCTGTGATTTATGTCAGAGAGTGTTTTGCCTATGTTCTCCTCTAGGAGTTTTAGAGTTTCTGGTCTTACATTTAGATCTTTAATCCATTTTGAGTTTATTTTTGTGTATGGTGTTAGAAAGTGTTCTAGTTTCATTCTTTTACAAGTGGTTGACCAGTTTTCCTAGCACCACTTGTTAAAGAGATTGTCTTTAATTCATTGTATATTCTTGCTCCCTTTGTCAAAGATAAGATGTCCGTAGGTGTGTGGATTTATCTCTGGGCTTTCTATTTTGTTCCATTGATCTATATTTCTGTCTTGCGGCTTTGTAGTAGAGCCTGAAGTCAGGCAGCTTGATTCCTCCAGTTCCATTCTTCTTTCTCAAGATTGCTGTGGCTATTCGAGGTTTTTTGTATTTCCATACAAATTGTGAAATTATTTGTTCTAGCTCTGTCAAAAATACCGTTGGTAGCTTGATAGGGATTGCATTGAATCTATAGATTGTTTGGGGTAGTATACTCATTTTCACTATATTGATTCTTTCAATCCATGAACATGGCGTTTTTCTCCATCTATTAGTGTCCTCTTTGATTTCTTTCACCAGTGTTTTATAGTTTTCAATATATTAGTCTTTAGTTTCTTTAGATAGATATATTCCTAAGTATTGTATTCTTTTCATTGCAATGGTGAATGGAATTGTTTCCTTAATTTCTCTTTCTATTTTCTCATTGTTAGTGTATAGGAATGCAAGGGATTTCTGTGTGTTGATTTTATATCCTGCAACTTTACTATATTCATTGATTAGCTCTAGTAATTTTCTGGTGGAATCTTTAGGGTTTTCTAAAAGGCTTTTTGGTTCCTCTTCGCTTTCTGCCATAAGGTGGTGTCATCTGCCTATCTGAGGTTATTGATATTTCTCCCAGCAATGTTTATTCCAGCTTGTGCTTCATACAGCCAGGCACTTCACATGATGTACTCTGCATATAAGTTAAATAAGCAGGGTGACAATATATAGCCTTGATGTACTCCTTTCCCAATTGGGAAGCAGTCTGTTGTTCCATGTCCAGTTCTAACTGTTGCTTCTTGACCTGCATACAGCTTTCTCAGGAGGTAAGATGGTCTGGTATTCCCATCTCTTTAAGAATTTTCCACAGTTTGTTGTGATCCACACAGTCAAAGGCTTTGGTATAGTCAATAAAGCAGAAATAGATGTTTTTTCTATATTTAGTACACCAGTACTTATACAAATTACACAGTCTTAAATAAAATAGAATACTCTCTTACATATAATTTAAAATCATTATAATGCTAATTTCATAATTAAAGTTCCAGGCTTGAAAAAAGTGTAAATATTTTAAAAATTCAAATTGATTTATTCAATAAGTAATTTTTTTCAGATATTTATGCAGCTTTTTTCCCATGTTTTTGTCTCTAAAAGTTAGGTGAATTGGGTGAGTCTTAGACTTATTTCCAGATTATTTCAGAATATACAAAACATTGATTCTTCATGTTTTAAGATGAAGTGCAGTGTGAAAAGATAATGGAAAGTAAAAGTGAATACATGTAAAAGTTGAGTTTACATCTTCATAGCAGATGTAAAAGATTACATTATTTATGTATAAATATAAACTATTACATTACATAATAGATTTAAAATACTGGCTTCCCTGATAGCTCAGATGGTAAAGAATCTTCCTGCAATGCAGAAGACCCAGGTTTAATCCCTGGGTCAGGGAGATCCTCTGGAGAAGGGAATGACTACCCACTCTGGTATTCTTGCCTGGAGAATTCCATGGACAGAGGGTCTTGGCAGGCCACAGTCCATAGGGTCACAAAGAATTGGACATGATTGAATGACTAACACACAATAGTACTTATTCATTTGTTATATGCTATAGATTACTGGAATTTTCATTAAGTACGTGTAGTATGAAAGATACTACTAGGTTGTGAAATTAATTTATTTTGGAATAATTTTGTTAAAAATAAAACAAGCACTTAAGACTAATTTCAATAAGAAAAAGGTATTTATGTTCATCCTTTTAGGGAAGATGACAGGAAAGCAACTACAGAGGTGTAGAATATGGAAATTTATGCAAATGTATTGAATATGTGAAGAGTACACTATTAATTTTAGGCAATGAAAAGACAGGTAAAAGTTACAGTTCTTAATGATTTGTGCACTGGGAATTGCATACTTTCCTGAATATATTAATTGAAGGCCAGATGAAGCAGCAGTCATGAAGATGTCACAGTGAATGTTGCACAGATATGCACAACTGTCAGTGGTAGGTATACCACTACTGTGTTTAATTTCTATATTATATGCACATGACAGCTTCAGTAAAGAGGTGCTAGGGTAAGGTGGACAAATAATAAAGTCTACTCTTTTCCCTGAAAACTTAAATGGGTTACAAATACCTAGAACAAACCCATAAGAAATGATTTTACATGCACAACATGAAATTGCAGTATAGAATTTGCCAAGTGAGAAAAGCATGATTTTAAATCTCATATTTAAAAATAAAAAATTATGCTAAAACATATGGTATTTAAAAGTCATAATGTACATGAGATAATTCATTATATTGATAAGAATAATGGTTAACATGGCAGTTTGGAGCATTGTTAAAAGCTGAGAATTTTGTGAGAAACTTTAATTTTAAAAAAATAGTTCTTATGAGTAGTAAAAACTTGCACCCTTTCAAGGGCTTGAAAACATTTGATGACACCTATTTTCTTTGTCCTGTTATTTTCTACTATTGACATTAATATCTCTTAGAAGGCCAGTAGGAAAAAAATTATTTTTAATGTTACAATTTGGATACTTTCTAAGGTTTAGATCTGATATAATCCTTGATTGGCTATTTAAATATTAATTTCAAAGACTATACAACAACTTGGAATTTAAACATTAATATTTCGCTATTGTAGTTCAGTCCCTCTGCCATGTCCAACTTTTTCAACCCCATGGACTGCAGTACACCAGGCTTCCCTATACTTCACCATCTCCTAGCTGCTGCTGCTGCTGCTGCTGCTGCTGCTACTGCTGCTGCTGCTGCTACTGCTAAGTCGCTTCAGTCGTGTCTGACTCTGTGCGACCCCATAGATGGCAGCCCACCAGGCTCCCCGTCCCTGGGATTCTCCAGGCAAGAACACTGGAGTAGCTTGCCATTTCCTTCTCCAATGCATGAAAGTGAAAAGTGAAAGTGAAGTCGCTCAGTCATGTCCGACTCTTAGTGAACCCATGGACTGCAGCCTGTCAAGCTCTCCTGTCCATGGTCCATGGGATTTTCCAGGCAAGAGTACTGGAGTGGGGTGCCATTGCATTTTCTGGCCATCTCCTAGAGTTTGCTCAAATACATGTCCATTGAGTCGGTGAAGCCACACAACCATCTGATGGTCTGTTGTCCTCTTCTCCTCAGGCCTTCCGTCTTTTCCAGCATCAAAGTCTTTTCCAGCTAGTCAGCTCTGCACATCAGGTGGCAAAAGTATATGAACTTCAGCTTCAGCATCAGTCTTTACAATGAATATTCAGGGTTGATTTCCTTTAGGATTGACTGGCTTGATCTCATTTCTGTCCAAGAGACTCTCAAAAGTCTCTACAGCACCACAGTTTGAAGGCATCAATTCTTCGACACTATTTTTTTATTGTCCAACTCTCACGTGTGTACATGACTACTCGAAAGAACATAGCTTTGACTATACGGAAATTTGTTAGGCAAAGTAATGCCTGCTTATTAATATACTGTCATTGCTTTTCTTCCATGGAACAAGTGTCTTTCAATTTCTTGGCTGCAGTCAATGTCCACAATGATTTAGGAGCCCTAGAAAGTAAAGTCTGCCATTGTTTCACCATCTATTTGCCATGAAGTTATGGGACCAGATGCCATGATTTTAGTTCATGTTGAGTTCTAAGCCAGCTTTGTCACTCTCTTCTTTCTCCTTCTTCAAGAAGCTCTTTAGTTCCTCTTCACTTTCTGCCACAAGGATGGTACCATTTGTATATCTAAAGTTATTGATATTCCTCGCCAATATTGTGATTCCAGCTAGGCATTTCACATGATGTACTACTCATATAAGATAAATAAGCAGGGTGACAGTATACAGTCTTGATGTATTCCTTTCCCAATTTGGAACCACTCTGTTGTTCCATGTCTGGTTCTAGCTGTTGCTACTTGACTTGCATACAGGTTACAAAAGAGGCAGGTCAGGTGGTCTGGTATTCCCATCTCTTCAAGGTTTTCCACAGTTTGTTGTGATCTACACAGTCAAAGGACTTAGCATAGTCAATGAAGTAGAAGTAGATGTTTTTATGAAATTCTCTAGCTTTTTCTATGATCTAAATGATTTGGCAATTTGATCTCTGGTTCCTCTGCCTTTCCTAAATCCAACTTATATATGTGGAATGTCTTGATTCACATGCTGTTGAAACCAAGCATGGGGGATTTTCAGCATAACTTTGAATACATAGGAAATGAGTGTTTGAACATTCTTTGTCATTATCCTTCTTTGGGATTGGATGAAACCTGACCTTTTCCAGTCCTGTGGCCTTGGCTGAGTTTTCCAAATTTGCTGGCATATTGAGTGCAGCACTTTCACAGCATCATCTTTTCAGGATTTGGAATAGCTCAACTGGAATTCCATCAACTCCACCAGCTTTGTTCATAGTGATGTTTCCTAAGGCCCACTTGATTTCACACTCCAGGATGTCTGGCTCTAGATGAGTGGTCACACCATCATGGTTATCTGGGTCATGAAGATCTTTTTTGATCTTCTGTGTATTCTTGCCACCTCTTGATAAACATCTTCTGCTCCTGTTAGGGCCATACCATTTCTGTCTTTTATTGTGCCCATCTTTGCATGAAATGCTCCCTTGGTACCTCTAATTTTATTGAGGAGATCTCTAGTCATTCCCATTCTACTGTTTTCCTCTATATCTTTGCATTGTTCACTTGAGGGATGGTATGGGGAGGAAGGAGGGAGGAGGGTTCAGGATGGGGAACACATGTATACCTGTGGACGATTCATTTTGATATATGGCAAAACCAATACAATATTGTAAAGTTAAAAAAAAAAAGTTAGGAAAAAAAATAAGCTTTTCGATCTCTCCGTGCTCTTCTTTGGAATTCTGCGTTCAGATGAGTAAATCTTTCCTTTTTCTCCTTTGTCTTTCACTTCTCTTCTTTTCTTAGCTATTTGTAAGGCCTCCTCAGACAACCATTTTGCTTTTTGCATTTGTGTTTCTTGGGGATGGTTTTGGTCAGCACCTCTGATACAATGTTATGAAACTCTGTCCATAGTTCTTCAGGCACTCTATCAGACTAATCCCTTGAATCTGCTTGTCACTTTTACTGTAAAATTGACCTGAAGAAGCTGAAATTGAATGGTTCTATGAAGACCTGTGGAGAAGGCAATGGCAATCCACTCCGGTACTCTTGCCTGGAAAATCCCATGGATGGAGGAACCTGATAGGCTGCAATCCAAGGGATAGCAGAGAGTCAGGCACAACTCAGCAACTTCACTTTCACTTTTCACTTTCATGCATTGGAGAAGGAAATGGCAATTCACTCCAATGTTCTTGCTTGGAGTATCCCAGGGACATCGGAGCTTGGTGGGCTGCAGTCTATGGGGTCGCACAGAGTCAAGCACGACTGAAGTGAATTAGCAGCAGCAGCAGCATGAAGACCTACAAGACCCTTTAGAACTAACACCCAAAAGAGATGTCCTTTTCATTATAGAGGACTGGAATGCAAAAATAGGAAGCCAAGAAACACCTGGAGTAACAGAAAAATTTGGCCATGGAGTACAGAATGAAGCAGGGCAAAGGCTAATAGAGTTTTGCCAAGAGAACTCACTGGTCATAGCAAACACCCTCTTCCAACAACATAAGAAGAGACTCTATACATGGACATCATCAGATGGCCAGCAGTGAAGTCAGATGATTATATTTTTTGTAGCCAAAGATGCCAAAGCTCTATACAGTCAGCAAAAACAAGACCAGAAGTGGACTGTGGCTCTGATCATGAAATCCTTATTGCCAAATTCAGATTTAAATTGAAGACAGTGGGGAAGACCACTAGATCATACCTGAATGGTATGATCCCTTATGGTTATACAGTAGAAGTGAGAAATAGATTTAACAGACTAGATCAGATAAACAGAATGCCTGATGAATTATGGACAGAGACTCATGACACTGTCCTGGAGACAGGGATCAAGACCATTCCCAAGAAAAAGAAATGCAAAAAAGAAAAATGGCTGTCTGAGGAGGTCTTACAAATAGCTGTGAAAAGAAGATAAGTGAAAAGCAAAGAAGAAAAGGAAAAATATATCCATTTGAATGTAGAGTTCCAAAGAATAGTAAGGAGAGATAAGAAAGCCTTCCTCAGTGATCAGTGCAAAGAAATAGAGGAAAACAATAAAATGGGAAAGACTAGAGATCTCTTCAAGAAAATTAGAGATGTCACAGGAACATTTCATGCAAAGATGGGCGCAATATAGGACAGAAATGGTATGGACCTGACAGAAGCAGAAGATATTAAGAATAGGTGGCAATAATACACAGAAGAACTGCACAGAAAAGATCTTCAAGACCCAGTTAATCACGATGGTTTGATTACTCACCTAAAGCCAGACATCCTAGAATGTGAAGTCAAGTGGGTCTTAGGAAGCATCACACGAACAAAGCTAGTGGAGGTGATGGAATTACAGTTGAGTTCTTTCAAATCCTAAAAGATGATGCTGTGAAAGTGCTGCACTCAATATGTCAGCAAATTTGGAAAACTCAGCAGTGGCCACAGGACTGGAAAAGGTCAGTTTTCATTCCAATCCAAAAGAAAGGAAATGACAAAGAATGCTCAAACTACTGCACAATTGTACTCATCTCACATGCTAATAAATTAATGTTCAAAATTCTCCAAGCCAGGCTTCAGCAATATATGAACCATGAAATTCTAGATGTTCAGTTGGTTTTAGAAAAGGCAGAGGAACCAGAGATCAAATTGCCAACATCTGCTGGATCACTGAGAAGCAAGAGAATTTCACATAAACATCTATTTCTACTTACTGACTATACCAAAGCCTCTGACTGTGTGGATCACAATAAACTGTGGAAAATTCTGAAAGAGATGAGAACACCATACCACCTGACCTGCCTCTTGAGAAACCTGTATGCAGGTCAGGAAGCAACAGAACTCAACATAGAATGACAAACTGGTTCCAAATAGGAAAAGGAGTACATCAAGGCTTTATATTGTCACCCTGCTTATTTAATTTATATGCAGAGTACATAATGAGAAACACTGGGTGGGCAGAAGCACAACTGGAATCAAGATTGCTGGGAGAAATATCAATAACCTCAGATATGCAGATGACACCATCCTTATGGTAGAAAGTGAAGAAGAACAAAGAGCCTCTTGATGAAAATGAAAGACGAGAGTGAAAATGTTGGCTAAAAGCTCAACATTCAGAAAGCTAAGATCATGGCATCTAGTCCCATCACTTCATGGTATATAAATGGGGAAAAAGTGGAAACCGTGTCAGACTTTATTTTGGGGGGCTCCAAAATCACTGCAGATGATGACTGCAGCCATGAAAATAAAAGACACTTACTCCTTGGAAGGAAAGTTATGACAAACCTGTCTCAAAAGCAGAGACATTACTTTGCCAACAAAGGTTCGTCTATTCAAAGCTATGGTTTTCCCAGTCATCATGTATGGATGTGAGAGTTGAACTATAAAGAAAGCTGAGTGCCAAAGAATAGATGCTTTTGAACTGTAGTGTTAGAGAAGACTCTTGAGAGTCCCTTGAACTGCAAGGAGATCCAACCAGTCCATCATAAAGAAGATCAGTCCTGAGTGTTCATTGGAAGAACTGATGTTGAAGCTGAAACTCCAATACTTTGGCCACCTCACGCAAAGAGCTGACTCATTTGAAAAGATCCTGATGCTGGGGAGGATTGAGGGCAGGAGGAGAAGGGAACGACAGAGGATGAGATGGTTGGATGGCATCACCAACTCAATGGACATTTCTTTGGGTAGGCCCTGGGAATTTGTGAAGGACAGGGAGGCCTGGCGTGGTGCAGTTCATGGGGTCACAAGGAGTCGAACACGACTGAGTGACTGAACTGAACTGTATAATCATAAGGGATTTGATTTAGATCATACCTGAATGAGCTAGTGGTTTTCCCCAGGTTTCAACTTAAGTTTTAATTTTGCAATGAGTTCATGATCTGAGCCACAGTCAGCTCCCAGTCTTGTTTTTGCTGACTGTATAGAGCCTCTCCATCTTTGCCCGATAATGAACATAATCAATCTGATTTCAGTATTGAACATCTGGTGATGTCCATGCATAGAGTCATCTCTGGTGTTGTTAGAAGAGGGTGTTTGCTATGACCAGTGTGTTCTCTTGGCATAACTCTGTTAGCCTTTGCCCTGCTTCATTTTGTACTCCAAGGCCAAACTTGCCTGTTACTCCAGGTATCCCTTGACTTCCTACTTTTACATTCTAGACCCCTATAATGAAAAGGACATTTTTTCTGGGTGTTAGTTCTAGAATGTCTTGTAGGTCTTCATAGAACTGTTCAACTTCAGCTTCTTTGGCATTAGTGGTTGGGGCAATGATCTGTATTACTCTGATATTGAACGACTTGCCTTGGAAAAGCTCAGAGATCTTTCTATCACTTTTGAGATTGCACCCAAGTACTGCGTTTCAAACTCTTTCATTGACTATGAAGGCTACACCATTTTTTCAAAGGGAATCTTGCCCACAGTAGTAGATATAATGGTCATCTGAATTAAATTTGCCCATTCTGGTACATTTTAGTTCACTGATTCCTAAAATGCCAATGTTCACTCTTGCCATCTTCTGTTTGAACACTTCTAATTTACCTTGATTCATGGACCTAACATTCCAGATCTCTATGCAATACTATTATTTACAGCATCAGACTTTACTTTCACCACAAGACACACACACAACTGGGCATTGTTTTCACTTGGCTCATCCTCTCGTGCCTTTGGAAGAATTAAATGACAAAGAAAATTTAGGGACACAATTGTGAAATATTTCTGACTCTGTTTCAAAATTTTTATTATTTGTTTTATACTTTTTTTAATCAAGTTTTAACAATAACATGAAGATTATATATGTGTGTATATATATATTGGATAAGACAATGGTACCCCACTCCAGTACTCTCACCTGGAAAATCCCATGGATGATGGAGCCTGGTAGGCTGCAGTCCATGGGGTCACACAGAGTCGGGCACGACTGAGCAACTTCACTTTCACTTTTCACTTTCATGCATTGGAAAAGGAAATGACAACCCACTCCAGTATTCTTGCCTGGAGAATCCCAGGGACAGGGGAGCCGGGTGGGCTGCCGTCTTTGGGGTCACACAGAGTCGGGCACGACTAAAGCAACTTAGCAGCAGCAGGAGCAGTATATGTGTGTGTATATATATATATATATATATATGTATGTATGTATGTATAAAGTGGCTCCCCAGGGGCACAGTGGTAGAGTATCTTCCTGCTGATGCAGGAGACTCAAGAAACACAAGTTTGATCCCTGGGTAGGGAAGATCCCCTGGAGTAAAAAATGACAACCCCCCATTCCAGTATCATTGCCTGAAAAATTGTATGGTCAGAGGAGCCTAGCCTACTACAATCTATGGGGTCACAAAAAATCGGACACAAGTGAGCACACACACACACGTATGTATATGAAGCACTATCAAGTAACTTTCTTGCCAGAAAAATAAATACAGTATTTTTATTCACTCAGTAAAGTATATATGCTGTGGTTAGTTGCTTAGTTGTGTCAGACTCTGTGACCCCATGAACTGTAGCCCATCATGCTCCTCTGTCCATGGATATTCTCCAGGCAAGAATACTCCAGTGGGTTTCCCTGCCATCCTCCAGAAGATCTTCCTAACCCAGAGATCAAACCCATGTATCTTTTGTCTCCTGCATTGCAGGCAGTTCTTTACCAACGGAGTCAACAAGGAAGTCGACATATATACTTAACATTTTTTTTTTTCCCAAAAATTAGAGTGGACCTCTATTAATCAATTTGTATTATCTTTTCCAGTTTTTATTTCCCAAGCTATCTCACATTTTTAAGATATTGTGGACTTTTAGTGACATCATCTGTGGCTAAGGATGAAAAGGATATTCCTTGGCTAATAGCATCCTCAGATCTCAAGTTTACCATTTATTGTTTAAATCAGTTGGTATATGAGTCACTAAACAAGAAAGCATATCAAACATAGAACAAATAGTTTTATACAAATCCAACATAGGATTTACGACCAGCATTATGGCAGAATTGTATAAATTACTTTGATAATTTTATGAAAATTATCCACATGATGACAACAAACACCTTTTGAATCTCTACTCTTTTAAACTTCAATAGACTGACTGAACAGACACACTAAAACAAGAATGTTACATCATTGGTTTTTCTGATTCAGCTGTTCATGCTGTTTGAATGTGACACATATATGATTATGTAGATAGATATTATTGATAGATTGATAGACTTTTAATAAATAAATACATAATTTGCAAGAATAATTGGATTTATATATGGGTTCCCTCAGTTCAGTTCAGTTCAGTCGCTCAGTCATGTCCGACTCTTTGCAACCCCATGAATCCCAGTACGCCAGGCTACCCTGTCCATCACCAGCTCCTGGAGTTCACTCAAACTCACATCCATCAAGTCAGTGATGCCATCCAGCCATCTCATCCTCTGTCGTCCCCTTCTCCTCCTGCCTCCAATCCCTCCCAGGATCAGAGTCTTTTCCAATGAGTCAACTCTTTGCACGAGGTGGCCAAAGTACTGGAGTTTCAGATTTAGTATCATTCCTTCCAAAGAACACCCAGGACTGATCTCCTTTAGAATGGACTGGTTGGATCTCCTTGCAGTCCAAGGGACTCTCAAGAGTCTTCTCCAACACCAAAGTTCAAAAGCATCAATTCTTCAGTGCTCAGCTTTCTTCACAGTCCAACTCTCACATCCATACATGACTTCTCAGGGATGTCAAATATACACAAATTATAATTTCTTTAGAAACTATGTTTCAGATATTTTTATATTGTTAACATATGATATTAGTTTACACTGTTGTAAATGTAAGCTGTTCGGTTTGAATACTTACAGAATTTGGGGATTGGAATACAATATGTTAAGTATCTCAATTTAATGTATTTTGAAGGGAAATAAGCCGTTAGACAATTTTCTCCCAATTCACAGACACTCAACAAACATTTCTAGGAAGCATTTTAAAGTGCTGTCCAAAGACAAGACAATTTAAAACAATCAGCTCAAAAGAAATAAAAATTGTAAGTTGTTCATTAAAGCACAAAAGAAACTGACAAGTCAACAAATGGTCCTAAATCAAGGTCCTCTGTTTCCTTTCTTTTTTGTATGTTTAATTGTTTTGCTTTGTTTTATGTAAATTCTAATATTTTTACCTAGATAAGGATAACAAAAAAGAGTTAAATATCCCAAAATATAGCATCTAGAGGAAATCTTTGCATTGGAAAATGAACTGTAAGTGGTTTTTAAAATCTTGAACTGAGTATTCCAGTATTTTCTATATATTTAATGAAAAAAAAAATTTTTTAAGCTTTCTTACTATGAGGATCACTTAGAGAGTCTGTTTGTCTGAAGATCTTACAAACTGAAATTCATTATTTTATTGAATTTAGATTTTTGTTGTTCCAGCTTGCACACTCAGAAACCTGACATTATTAAGACTTGTTGGCATAGACTTACATAACTAAAATTTATGAAGTTGCTAAATTGCTAACATGTTAACTTACTTATTTTTTATTATAAATGTAACTGAAATTTATAACTATATTCTTCTCCCCATCATCAGTTCAATAACTTCTTGTAGCTAAATGACATGAAAAGCCAGTTCCTACTCCTAAAGTGTTATGTGAGCATAGGATAAAAGTAAATAACACTGAGTAGATCAATATATGTCTGATGGTAGCCATTGAAAGATACCCCTCTTTGGTTTAGAACATTTGACCAGCATAATTGGAGACTATTGGCTAAGACCTAATGAAAGTGAAAGTGAAGTCACCTCTGACTTTTTGCGACCCCGGGGACTGCAGCCCACCAGGCTCCTCTGTCCATGGGATTCTCCAGGCAAGTATCCTGGAGTGGGTTGCCATTTCCTTCTCCAGGGGATATTCCCAACCCAAGAATCGAACCCAGGTCTCCCGCATTGCACGCAGACGTTTTAACCTCTGAGCCACCAGGAAGCCCATATCTCAAGTTAAGGCTTGGATTAACAGTGTTGGTTTCTGTGGCAAAGCTACTTTTAAAATTAAAACATCTTTTCTGATTACCAACTGATTAGAACAGCATTTCTAGAGTATGCACATACATTTAATGAGCCTAAATTCAAATCCAGCAATTGTGCCTTTAAGATGGTTGTTCAGTTCTCCTTACTCAAAACTTTTGGAAAGTTTTCATTGCAGTTTCCAAGTACTGACATTGCTCACATATTTATGCAAATATATCCTTGTATCCTGTATAGTTTCTTGAACTTAGATATAAAACTTTCTTTAATCTAGTTATGCAAAAATCAAAAGTAATAGGCCTTCTGGAATGATTAAAACAGAATTTTTCTATGAAATAGAAATTTTCAGGATGAAGATTCCTGATGAATATTTACTAAGTAGAAAACTAGGTCTAGTTTCACTATTTTAAAGGCAAAAAACCTACATTTTCACAAGATATCTTATTTACCTGCAATTCATGAGTACTATTTACCTTTTGGTTAGTGACTTCTGTATACTCATAAGTAATGTGTGTGATCTCAGGATACTTTGTGTAAGTAATAATGGATTTAAGGCTGTCTTTTCACCTTGCTAATAGTTTCTTTTGATGTGCAGAAGCTTTTAAGGTTAATTAGGTCCCATTTGTTTATTTTTGCTTTTATTTCCAATATTCTGAGAGGTGGGTCATAGAGGATCCTGCTGTGATGTATGTCAGAGAGTGTTTTGCCTATGTTCTCCTCTAGGAGTTTTATAGTTTCTGGTCTTACGTTTAGATCTTTAATCCATTTTGAGTTTATTTTTGTGTATGGTGTTAGAAAGTGGTCTAGTTTCATTCTTTTACAAGTGGTTGACCAGATTTATAGCAAATGAAGCAACTGACAAACAACTAATCTCAAAAATATACAAGCAACTCCTACAGCTCAACCCCAGAAAAATAAATGACCCAATCAAAAAATGGGCCAAAGAACTAAATAGACATTTCTCCAAAGAAGACATACAGATGGCTAACAAATACATGAAAAGATGCTCAACATCACTCATTATCAGAGAAATGCAAATCAAAACCACTATGAGGTACCATTTCACACCAGTCAGAATGGCTGCGATCCAAAAGTCTACAAATAATAAATGCTGGAGACGGTGTGGAGAAAAGGGAACCCTCTTACACTGTTGGTGGGAATGCAAACTAGTACAGCCACTATGGAGAACAGTGTGGAGATTCCCTAAAAAACTGGAAATAGAACTGCCTTATGATCCAGCAATCCCACTGCTGGGCATACACACTGAGGAAACCAGAAGAGAAAGAGACACGTGTACCCCAATGTTCATCACAGCACTGTTTATAATAGCCAGGACATGGAAGCAACCTAGATGTCCATCAGCAGATGAATGGATAAGAAAGCAGTGGTACATATACACAATGGAGTATTACTCAGCCATTAAAAAGAATACATTTGAATCAGTTCTAATGAGGTGGATGAAACTGGAGCCTATTATACAGAGTGAAGTAAGCCAGAAAGAAAAACATCAATACAGTATACTAACGCATATATATGGAATTTAGAAAGATGGTAACAATAACCCGGTGTACGAGACAGCAAAAGAGACACTGATGTATAGAACAGTCTTATGGACTCTGTGGGAGAGGGAGAGGGTGGGAAGATTTGGGAGAATGACATTGAAACATGTAAAATATCATGTAAGAAACGAGTTGCCAGTCCAGGTTCGATGCACGATACTGGATGCTTGGGGCTGGTGCACTGGGACTACCCAGAGGGATGGTGTGGGGAGGGAGGAGGGAGGAGGGTTCAGGATGGGGAACACATGTATACCTGTGGCAGATTCATTTTGATATTTGGCAAAACTAATACAATTATGTAAAGTTTAAAAATAAAATAAAAATTTTTAAAAAAATTTAAAAAAATAAAAAAAATAATGGATTTAAGATAACATAATCCAGAAGTATATTTTTAAAGAATTCTGGTATTTCCTTAGTAAATAATTAAAGATAATTTAATTTACAACCCCAAACAATACTTCTGCTTTCTATTCTGCTATCAGGTATTTTCTGCTTCAGGATCTTGTTTAAAATTCTAAACCCCCAAAACAGGAAACACTTCTTCCTCACCCATGTTTTTTTACTGTCATTTATCATCATAAAATTAGAACCACCCAACAAGGAAAAATTATATTCCCTCACATCACTCTCTCCAAACTGTTCAATTCTGTGATATAAAGTTAACCAAGAGGCAGTTGGTTCTCAAGAGTTACTGGAAGTTATAAAAATTAAAAATTGTTCTGTCAAATTGCTTTGAGTAATCAGAGTAATCTTTGTTTCTTCCTCTTTTAGAGTTGAAATCTTAATTCACAGTTCAGTTCAGTTCAGTCGCCCAGTCCTGTCCAACTCTTTGTGACCCCATGAATCGCAGCACACCAAGCCTCCCTGTCCATCACCAACTCCCGGAGTTTACCCAAACTCATGTCCATCAAGTCAGTGATGCCATCTAGCCATCTCATCCTCTGTCGTCCCCTTTTCCTCCTGCCCCCAATTCCTCCCAGCATCAGAGTCTTTTCCAATGAGTCAACTCTTCGCATGAGGTGGCCAAAGTACTGGAGTTTCAGATTTAGCATCAGTCCTTCCAATTAACACCCAGGACTGATCTCCTTTAGAATGGACTGGTTGGATCTCCTTGCAGTCCAAGGGACTCTCAAGAGTCTTCTCCAACACCACAGTTCAAAAGCATCAATTCTTCAGCCCTCAGCTTTCTTCACAATCCAACTCTCACATCCATACATGACCACAGGAAAAACCATAGCCTTGACTAGACGGACCTTTGTTGGCAAAGTAATGTCTCTGCCTTTGAATATGCTATCTAGGTTGGTCATAACTTTGCTTCCAAGGAGTAAGTGTCTTTTAATTTCATGGCTGCAGTCACCATCTGCAGTGCTTTTGGAGCCCCAAAAGATAAATGTTTGACACTGTTTTCACTGTTTCCCCATCTATTTCCCATAAAGTGATGGGACCAGATGCCATGATCTTCGTTTTCTGAATGTTGAGCTTTAAGCCAACTTTTTCACTCTCCTCTTTCACTTTCATCAAGAGGCTTTTTAGTTTCTTCACTTTCTGCCATAAGGATGGTGTTCTGCATATCTGAGGTTATTGATATTTCTCCTGGCAATCTTGATTCCAGCTTGTGCCACTTCCAGCCCAGTGTTTCTTGTGATGTACTCTGCATAGAAGTTAAATAAGCAGGGTGACAATATACAGCCTTGACGAACTCCTTTTCCCAATTGGAATCAGTCTGTTGTTCCATGTCCAGTTCTAACTATTGCTTCCTGACCTGCATATAGGTTTCTCAAGAGGCAGGTCAGGTGGTCTGGTATGCCCATCTCTTGAAGAATTTTCCAGTTTATTGTGATCCACATGGTTAAAGGCTTTGGCATACTCAATGAAGGAAAAATAGATATTTTTCTGGAACTCTCTTGGTTTTTTGATGATCCAGCAGATGTTGGCAATTTGATCTCTGGTTCCTCTGCCTTTTTTAAAACCAGATTGAACATCTGGAAGTTCACAATTCACGTATTGCTGAAACCTGGCTTGGAGAATTTTGAGCATTACTTTACTAGCATGTGAAATGAGTGCAATTGTGTGGCAGTTTGAGCATTCTTTGGCCTTGCCTTTCTTTGGGGTTGGAATGAAAACTGACCTTTTCCAGTCCTGTGGCCACTGCTGAATTTTCCAAATTTTCTGGCATATTGAGTGCAGCACTTTACTAGTCTCATCTTTTAGCATTTGAAGAAGCTCAGCTGGAATTCCATCGTCTCCAGTAGCTTTGTAGTGATACTTCCTAAGGGTCCCTTGACTTCTTACTCCACTATGTCTGGCTCTAGGTGGGTGGTCACACCATAATGGTTATCTGGGTCATTAAGGTCTTTTTTGGTACAGTTTTTTTCTGTGTATTCTTGCCACTTATTCTTAATATTTCTACTTCGGTTAAGTCCATACCATTTCTTTTTTTTTTTTTTTTTTTTTTTTACTTTAAGGGCCAAAGGACTCATTGATTTTATTTTATTTTTTTTAAGTGTATTTCATGCATTCCATTTTATTTATTTTTTCAATTTTATTTAATTTTTAAACTTTACATAATTGTATTAGTTTTGCCAAATATCAAAATGAATCCACCACAGGTATACATGTGTTCCCCATCCTGAACTCTCCTCCCTCCTCCCTCCCCATACCATCCCTCCATTTCTAAAAAGCCTCTTGATGAAAGTGAAGAGGAGTGTGAAAAAGTTGGCTTAAAGCTCAACATTCAGAAAACTAAGATCATGGCATCTGTTCCCATCACTTCATGGGAAATAGAAGGGGAAACAATGGAAACAGTGTCAAACTTTATTTTTGGGGGGTCCAAAATCACTGCAGATGGTGATTGCAGCCATGAAATCAAAATACGCTTACTCCTTGAGAGGAAAGTCATGACCAACCCAGATAGCATATTCAAAAGCAGAGACATTATTTTGTCAACAAAGGTCCGTCTAGTCAAGGCTATGGTTTTTCCAGTAGTCATGTATGGATGTGAGAGCTGGACTGTGAAGAAAGCTGAGTGCCAAAAATTGATGCTTTTGAACTGTGGTGTTGGAGAAGATTGTTGAGAGTCCCTTGGACTGCAAGGATATCCAACCAGTCCATTCTAAAGGAGATCAGTCTTGGGTGTTCTTTGGAAGGAATGATGCTGAAGCTGAAATTCCAGTACTTTGGCCACCTCATGTGAAGAATTGACTCATTGGAAAAGACTCTGAATGTGGGAGGGATTGGGGGCAGGAGGAAAAGGGGACGACAGAGGATGAGATGGCTGGATGGCATCACTGACTCGATGGATGTGAGTTTGAGTGAACTCTGGGACTTGGTGATGGACAGGGAGGCCTTGTGTGCTGCAATTCATGGGGTCACAAAGAGTCGGACACGACTAAGTGACTGAACGAACTGAACTGATGCAAATTCTTCCTATTAGCACTTTTAAAATGCCACATATTTATCAATATTTGCTGCTGCTGCTGCTAAATCACTTCAGTCGTGTCCAACTCTGTGCGACCCTGTAGATGGCAGCCCACCAGGTCCCCCGTCCCTGGGATTCTCCAGGCAAGAACACTGGAGTGGGTTGCCATTTCCTTCTCCAATGCATAAAAGTGACAAGTGAAAGTGAACTCGCTGGGTCATATCTGACTCTCAGAGTCCCCATGGACTGCAGCCTACCAGGCTCCTCCATCCATGGGATTTTTCCAGGCAATAGTACTGAAGTGGGGTGCCATTGCCTTCTCTGTTATCATTGTTTACCAGTTTTTAAATGATTATTTCATTCTTTATTGTCTTACTATAGCATAATTTTAAATATTTTACATTTTGGACATATAGATAGATAGAACTACATTTTGATAAGGCAGAAGAACATCACTACATCTTTGTCACCAGTGAGAGGTCTCCTATTCTGTAACTGTAATTACATGCAATATAATTATTTTCCCCTATATTGTACGTCTAAAATATACTTTATTTAGTCTTCAAGTGACTCATATGGGTGCAAAGCAATGAGTATAAAAGATCCTTTTCAATAAGGTACGTACTAAAGGTCATGTCTTAATAGCTTCTATAATATATATATATATATATAGATAGATAGATAGATAGAATAAGAACTTTAGAATATCAAATAACTTTGATTTCTACTATGTTGGGAGTTATAAGGAGCAAGAGTTATGAGTTAAGTCAAGTGTAAGGTTATACACATATCTGAGGTAGAAGAAACACATGAAAAAGATTTGGAAAGGAGCATGGGAGATGATTGAATCATTTTTATATTGATTTTGAGAAACTGTACATCAAAGTGGTTTGGTGAAACTATGAATGTAGAAACTGATTGGCGATGAGATAAAGGATAAATCAGATAGAGATGATTTTTCAGGAGCTCAGCTGTTAAGAATGACAAAGATGATAGGAAAACTATGAGTGAATAACTGAATGTTAAGAATCTAAAGAAATAATAATAACCAAGAAAATAATAACAGGCATGAAGTTTGTAAAGAAAATCTGAAGATTAAAAATAAAATGTACTATTGGGTGATGAAATCAAGATCACCATAAAGATGGCTTTCAATAAAAGTAGGGGCAACAGATCACTGTACTATGAAAAGAGAAAAAAATGATATTTTAAGGAATGGAGATTAGGTTTAAGTAATTTATTTATTTAAATTTTCTCATCCTCAGAAACAATCTTGTTTGGAATTCTTTACAGAATAAATCAAGTTAAAGTGAGCTCATAAGGGTGGTCCATAATCCAGTGTGATTGGCATCCTTATAAAAGAAATATGGATACAGAGCCATATTCATAGAGGAAAGATGATGCAAAGCAACAAAGGGAAAAGATGACTATTGATAAGCCAGGGAGAGAATCCTGGAATGATGCTGCTCTCAATCCTCACAAGAGACTGAGCCTGTTGACAAATTTATTTTGAACATCTAGCCTCCAGAAACGTGAGAAAAGAATTTTCTACTGTTCAAATTTATAGTACTTTGTTAAGACAGTATCAGCAAACTAATACAGAGGGATAATAATAATTAGCTTAAAAACAATAAATTAAAACACCCTGTAAGTAATTTATGAAAGTGTCTAAAACCCTGCCCCCTCCCCGCACACACAGAAAAAGACTAAAATTTTTCCTAGGTATATGGACTATTGCTTCAAATCTTTCATTTTATTTATTTTGTGAATATGCAACACAATGAATATGTTTTCACCTGAATTCATACAATGCAGTAGAGCCTAATATGGTGGAATCTGAGCTAGTTAGAAAAGATTCTAGGTCCTAGTTCTATCACTCAATGTCTTAACAATTATAGTGAAATTAAGACAAACAAAACTACTTTTCCTCAATAATTAATTGAATATATTTGCTGTTGTTCAGTGACTAAATCATGTCCCACTCTTTGTGACCCCATGAACTGCAAAACGCCAGGTTTCCCTGTCCTTCACTGTCTCCTGGAGCTTGCTCAAACTTACGTCCATTGGGTCAGTGATGCCATCCAACCATCTCATCCCCTGCTGCCCCCTTCTCTTCCTTCCTTCAATCTTTTCCAGCATTACAGTCTTTTCCAATAAGTCAGCTCTTCACATCAGGTGGCCAAAAGTATTGAAGCTTCAGCTTCAACACCTGTCTTTCCAATGAATATTCAGGGTTGATTTCCCTTAGGTCTGACTGGCTTGAACTCTGTGCTGTCCAAGGGACGCTTCAGAGTCTTCTCCAGCACCACAGTTTGAAAGCATCAATTCTTCGGCACTCAGCCTTCTTTATGGTCCAACTGTCACATCCATACATAACTACTGGAAAAACTATAGCTTTGATATACAGGCCTTTGTTGGCAAAATGACATCTCTGCTTTTTAATATAGTGTCTAGGTTTGTCACACACCTATCCATTCATCTAATTGTCATAACAACAATACACAAATTTTCAAAACCATGTAAAGTACAAAGCTGTAACAAATATTAGAAGTTGACATTTTTAAAAGTATCTTACTAATGTAAAACAGAAAAATATAATGGCATATTAACAAAAATATAGACTATTAGTGATGTCTGAAATCATTTAAAGTACAATCTAAATAGCCACAAGTTTCAGTTGGCAAAGTTTTAGTTTTAGTTTCATATTAATTTAATTTAAATAGCTATAAACAGAAAATAAATGTCATTTAAATTCTGTACACTCTTAAGGCAGGGAGCATCTGTCAGCATAATAGATCCTTTAGACTCCTGCTGGGCAAACCCAGCTAGTAGACATTTTAAAATTGACTGAGTTTGAGAAGAAGCAGTTTTTCATACAAAAGTTGGCAGTTAAGGAGGAAAATGTTTTCATCCTAACTGAATTGGATTTGGCCACTGGGATATTTTCTATTCACCACAATAAATTTAGAAACCGTTTGTAAATTTATACCACTCAGGATTTTCCTAGTTACCTGAGAAAGTTGCCTAACTCAGCTCTTGGTGCTGAGTCTGCTCTTTGCTTCTCTAATAGTTTTCTGCACACTTTCCCTTGTGGGTTCCTGAAGAATTTAAGGAGGGATCTGGGTTTATTTAGCAGCTGGTTATCTCCTGCTAATGGCTGACGAAGATACTAGAACATACTCTTTGCTTTGCTTCTCTCTTAACTCATTCTGTTTATTCGAGGGTATGTTTTGAACCTGTCAGGAAAATAGCACAAGCTTCAAGAGTTACAATTGTAATGTTATGCCAAATGCTTATTCTTGGATTATACTTTTTACAGCAACTGGGATAATATGTTGGAAACATTTAGTGTTTTAACAATCAAATGCTATAATTAGTACTAGTATCTAAACTGCATTCATTTTTTAAGGCTACAGTGAAAATGATGGTACTGTATATATACTTGATTTAATAGTTATTAATGATTTCCCCTTAAAGTACAAAGACACGAACACACACACAATCACATACACAATCATACACAATGATTATTTTCATTGGTTTAATTTTTAATTCAAATAATTAGTATAGAATATAGCTGAATGCATTTAATGCTCATTTTTTTGTTACTCATAATATGTTAATCCTCAAAAATAATGCTTTAATAAGTTATTTGAAAAATCCATAATCTAATAACTGGTATATTCCAATGTAATTTTTAATGGTATTTTTCTATTTGGATTAAAAACACGTGCCTAAATCAGGACAAAAACACACTATATACACCAAAGAGAGGATTAAAAAAACTGGGAGCCAGATCTAAATAAAAAACAGTTATATTAGCTCTGTTATCCAGAAATTGTATCCCCATCTCCACACAGCCCCTTGATGTTGTATACGCAGAATTCAAGAAAAGAAAAGAAAGGAGAAGTTTCAGAATTCTACAAAGAGTGGATGGCATAAAAACAAAAACAGAGACAAAAAACAATAACAGCAAATACTAATAAGAATCAGGGAAACTGACGCAACGGAAACAGTGCTGTATCATTCTTGGGTGAGATGTCTGACTACTTAGGAAGCAAAATTACTTCCTAGTTAGGAAGCCCTGTGTGCCTATTTGACCAAGAAAGTGGAGATGTAGTGAGAGAAGCTAGGGTGAGAAGGAGGGTCCCAGTGAATCTGAGTCCATTCCCAGCATCTGCTTTTGTAACACTGCGTGTTTCCTTCCAATCAAGTAGGCAGAGGGACTCGTAGTGAGGCATCAGCAAAATTGCTCATATCTTGGATGATTATAAAATTATTCTCCGACATAGGACAGTTTTGAGAGCAAAATTGATCACTGTTAATAATTACTCGGACAAAAGGCATAAGCTGGGAGAGAACAAAGCAAACTAAGAAAAAGGAGAAGGGAGCAGCAGAGGATGAAATGGTTAGATAGCATCACCGAGTTAATGGATATGAATTTGAGCAAACTCCTGGAGATAGTGGAGGACAGAGGAGCCTGGTGGGCTGCAGTCTATGGAGTCGCAAAGAGTCAGACACAACTTAGCGACTGAACAACTGTGTATGATTTCCCAACTGCTATTCCACCTGATCAAGTGTTCACAGCTGCCTATTTTGTACCTTTTGCTTTCAACCAAACTGAAGTTAGGCTTCTGCCCTCCCCATAAGCCCCTGAATTCTGCTTATCTCAAAACTTGAGCAAACATTCAAAACAGAGCATGTTGCCTTATTAGGTATCCTGAGAACTGGCAAATAGGGCCAGAAACATTTTTGTCAGACTCTCTCAGTCACTTTTCTGAATTTTCCCAACTTCCCATTACTTATTGCTTCAGTTCAGTTCAGTTCAGTTCAGTCACTCAGGCGTGTCTGACTCTTTGCGACCCCATGAATCACAGCACACCAGGCCTGCCTGTCCATCACCAACTCCCAGAGTTCACTGAGACTCACATCCATCGAGTCAGTGATGCCATCCAGCCATCTCATCCTCTGTCGTCCCCTTCTCCTCCTGCCCCCAATCCCTCCCAGCATTAGAGTCTTTTCCAATGAGTCAACTCTTCGCATGAGGTGGCCAAAGTACTGGAGTTTCAGATTTAGCATCATTACGTCCAAAGAACACCTAGGACTGATCTCCTTTAGAATGGACTGCTTGGATCTCCTTGCAGCCCAAGGGACTCTCAAGAGTCTTTTCCAACACCACAGCTCAAAAGCATCAATTCTTTAGTGCTCAGCTTTCTTCACAGCCCAACTCTCACATCCATACATGACCACTGGAAAAACCATAGCCTTGACTAGATGGACCTTTGTTGGCAAAGTAATGTCTCTGCTTTTCAATATGCTATCTAGGTTGGTCATAACTTTCCGTCCAAGTAGTAAATGTCTTTTAATTTCATGGCTGCAATCACCATCTGCAGTGATTTTGGAGCCCAGAAAAATAAAGTCTGACAGTGTTTCCACTGTTTCCCCATCTATTTCCCATGAAGTGATGGGACCAGATGCCATGATCTTCGTTTTCTGAATGTTGAGCCTTAAGCCAACTTTTTCACTCTCCTCTTTCACTTTCCTCAAAAGGCTTTTGAGTTCTGCTTCACTTTCTGCCATAAGGGTGGTGTCATCTGCATATCTGAGGTTATTGATATTTCTCCTGGCAATCTTGATTCCAGCTTGTGCTTCTTCCAGCCCAGCATTTCTCATGATGTACTCTGCATATAAGTTAAATAAGCAGGGTGACATTATACAGCCTTGACATACTCCTTTTCCTATTTGGAAGCAGTCTGTTGTCCCATGTCCAGTTCCAACTGTTGCTTCCTGACCTGCATATAGGTTTCTCAAGAGGCAGGTCAGGTGGTCTCGTATTCCCATCTCTTTCAGAATTTTCCACAGTTTATTGTTATCCACACAGTCAAAGGCTTTGGCATAGTCAATAAAGCAGAAATAGATGTTTTTCTGGAACTCTCTTGCTTTTTCAATGATGTAGACGATGTTGGCAATTATTTCTTACTCTTTGCTATAAAAGAAAATATTTTTCTGTTTGATTTTGAGATATTCCTGAAATCTGAGGATTGTCCCTTTTGTAGTGGCCTTTCCAATTAAGTCTACATTTCATTTTATTTGACACACCCAACAATTGATGTTGGAAAATCTCCTTTCCCTTGAAATGGAGTGAAGACTCTCGGGGCACTCTGAAGTGAAAAGGACTTTTGTCCCTGTAACAAAGTTGGCTGTCCAGGCCTCACCTCCAGACTTGCTGGAAGTAGAGGAAAATGACAGACAGGTCCTTATTGCCCAACTCCTCAGACTAGTGCTGATTCTCAAAGTCTGGCCTGTGTTTCGGGTGGCAGGTGAGGAAGATGAGGGTAGAATGGGGAAAATGTAGAGCTAAAATAAATAGGAAATTGACACTTGAAATTGGGCTAAATTGAACTGGACTTAATAAATACCTAATTAGCAGTAGAGCTATGGGTTGATTCAAGATGTTCCTGAGAGATATGAGATACAGTTACAACACAGTATGATTACATGTAGTATTTACAAACCATTTCAATTATCTTTCAATTATCATTGAGTTAAGACAGGTAGATACATTTACTTGTTATATTAACTGGCATGCTTTCAGTAAGAAATAAAAGAATGCCTGACTCACAGTGGATTAAAGAATGACATTTAGTTTCCTATGTACCAGAAGTCTGCAGGAAGATAGCTACAAGGTTGGATGGGAGGCAAAATGTTATTATTAAGGATATATGTGCATGTTAAGTCACTTCAGTCATGTCTGACTCTGTGTGACCCTATAGACTGTAGTCAGCCAGGCTCCTTTGACCATGGGATTCTCCAGGCAAGGACATGGGATTGGGCTGCTATGTCCTCCTCCAGGGGATCTCCCTGACCCAGGATCAAACCTGTGTCCCTTATGCCTCCTGCATTGGCAAATGCAGGCTCTTTACCACTGAGCCACCAGGGAAGCCCCCTAACATGGCTACAAAACCTAAAGATAATGCTCCCACATAATTATATACAGAGAAATGTAAGAAGGACAGTCTATTGGTGAGACAGTGCTTCTCAGATACACTTCTATGTTTATCTATAAAGAAAAATGTTACCATGAGTACCTCTACCCAACACAAAGAATGTTTGCTTCTCTTTGCTCCAAATCTCATTACCATCTAGGAAGCAGGGGATAACCAGGGAGTGAAAATCAATAATTTTTAACTTCAGATTTTGAGGGCAGTCTTTGACAGCCTAGAAAAGACAGGTATGTCATATTATGGCATAAGTGAAAACCTATGTACTAAAGTACAGTATGGAAAATGTATTGTACACTAGAAAGATACTAAGAGGGTAGATCATAAGTGTTCCTACCACATACACAAGAAAAGTATGTGAGGTGATGGATGTATTAATTTGCTTTATTTTTATAATCTTTTAACAATATACATATATCCAATTATCATATTGTACATCTTAAATATATACATTTTATGTTTGTCAACTGTACATCAAAAAAGATGGATGAATAAAAATTACATTTACTACATGAAAAATCATAGAATACAATATAATAAAAATCTCTAGGCTTATCAACTATTTTTACTAAATATATCTATATCACATATAATCTTCAGTTCTGTACAGTTCAGTCACTCAGTTATGTCCAACTCTTTGCGACCCCATGGACTGCAACATGCCAGGCTTCCCTGTCCATCACCAACTCCCAGAGTTTACTCAAACTCATGTACATTGAGTCGGTGATGCCATCCAACCATCTCATCCTCTGTCATCCCCTTCTCCTCCTGCCTTCAATCTTTCCCATGATCAGGGGCTTTTCAAATGAGTCAGTTCTTCACATCAGGTGGTCAAAGTATTGGAGTTGCAGCTTCAGCATAAGTTTTACAGGATTGATTTCCTTTAGGATGGACTGGTTGGACCTCTTTGCTGCCCAAGGGACTCTCAAGAGTCTTCTCCAACACCACAGTTCAAAAGTATCAATTCTCTGGCGCTCAACTTTCTTTATAGTCCGACTCTCACATCCATACATGACTACTAGAAAAACCGTAGCTTTAACTAGATGGACCTTTGTTGGCAATGTCTCTGCTTTTTAATATGCTGTCTAGGTTGGTCATAACATATAACCTTATTTAAAGGTTAATTCACTATGTGAAAGTGAAAGTGTCAGTGTGCAATCATGTCTGACTCTTTCTGACCCTATAGACTGCAGTCTGCCAGGCTCCTCTGTCCATGAAATTCTCCAGGCAAGAACACTGGAGTGAGATACACTACCATTTCCTCCTGCAGGGGATCTTAAGGGTCAAATCTGTGTCTCCTGTGTCTCTTGCATTGCTGGCAGATTCTTTACCCATTGAGCCATTGGGGAAGCCCCTCTTAAATTTAAAACTGGACAACTGAAATTATTTTACAAGTAGTCATGAATATAGTTTGTTATTACCTTTAGTGTTTCCAACTCATGACAATTCAGTCAGCATTGTTTTGTCTCTTTCTATCTTCTCTTTCCAAAATTTTGATTAGTTTGAAGATGGAACTTTTTACTCTGTGTATTTTACATTTTTATATACTCTATCACCATGTACTATATTCTATGAAGTTTGTTAACATCTACTCTTAGTCTATCATTCTCAACTTAACGTACTGTTAAATCTAGAAATTTTAATATCTATCCTTATGTTTTCCCATTGCAATTTCTATTTATTTATTATACATATATTTTATATACTATAGAAATACTATATTCAAATAGATTATATAGTTATAAATCTAGCTATTTTTCAGGATCCTGGTTAATTCATTATATTCTCTTATTCTTATTAACTGAACAACCATTTCTTTCATGTTTGTTATTTATATTTTAAATATTGAATGCACTATTTCCTGTAACTTAAAATTCTAGCATATAAAGTATTTATAGAGCTATAGTTAAGAATGTTTTTGATAGTTCTTATTCATATGCCTTATTCTTTGATGTGTTGTCTTTAATTTTTGCACTCAAAACTGCTCATTTACCTTCTAGAATTATCTGAAAAAATTGTTTTAGTCTATCATTATACTTATTACAGTCTTCCTCCAGAAAACATTTCATTTACTTCTTCCAGAGACTGGAGGAATCTACAACTCTTTGCCACCTTTAAAGAAAATTCATAGTTTGAGATTTCGAGTGAAAAGAAGGGGTCACTCAGGATTTGAATTTAGGACACAATTATATGTTAGGACTGGCTTCTGATTAAAAATTCTCTGAGATGAGTTAATTGCCCCCTTCCTCCACTCAGTGTTAAAGCAACTTTTACTGCTTTCTTCTGGGTAGAAAAGGGACTAATTCTGTTTTACTTTTTCTCTGAGAGTATAGTTCATTTATTTCTCAGCTTTATGAATTATGGGCTTCTTTATTACCTTTCCAAGTTGACCTTAGACTTGCTTGCAGGTTTCTTATTTCTTATTTATAAGAGTCCATGAAAGAAAAGTTCAGTGTAAGAGGATAAACAAAGGAGGATAGCTCTTGTGAACAGAGCTGCTATGAACATTAATATGAATGTATCTTTTTAAATTATCTGAGCATATTCCCAGAAGTGGGATTGCAGGATCACGTGGTAACTCTACTTTTAGTTTTGTAAGAAACATCCATACTATTCTCCATAGTTGGCTATACCAATTGATATCCCACCAACAGTGTAGGAGGGCTCATTTTTCTCCACACCATTTCAAGCATTTGTTATTTGCACACTTTTTAATGGTAGCCATTCTGACTCATATAAGCTGACAGTTCACTGTATTTAGATTTGCATTTCTATAATATTAGTGATATGGAGCATCCTTTTATGTGCCTATTGGCCTTCTATATGAACGGATAAAAAATATGTAGTATACATTCACAAGGGCTTTCCAGGTGGCACTAGTTGTAAAGAACCTGCCTGTCAATGCAGGAGATATGAGACATAGTTTAGATAACCTGGATCAGGGAAGATCCCCTGGAGGAGGGCATGGCCACCCACTCCAGTATTCTTGCTGGAGACCACAGGAGAATAGTGTGGTCAGAGGAGCCTGGCGGGTTACAGCCCATGAGGTCACAAAGAGTCAAACACGACTGAAGTGACTTAGCAGCAGCAGCAGCATACAAATACCATGAACTATTATTCAGTAATAAAAAGAATGAAATAATGACATTTGTAGCAATGCAGAATAACCTAGAGATTAGCATATTAAGTGAAGTCAGATAGAGTGAATTCAGACAGTCTTCTGCCCATTTTTTGATTGGATTGTTCATTTTGTGATATAGAGCCGTATGAGCTGTTTGTATACTTTGGAGATAACTTGGTTGCATCATTTGCAAACTTTCAGTCTGTAACTTGTGTTTTGCTTTATTTTTGTTTTCATTGCTAAGCAAAAGCTTTTAACTCGAATTAGGGCCCACTTGTTTATTTAATTTTTTAATTTCTATTACTGTAGGAGACAAATCCAAAAATATATTGCTGATGTTTATGTCAAAGAGTGTACTGCCTATGTTTTCCTTTAGGAATTTTATGGTATCTATTCTAACATTTTGGCCTTTAATCCATTTTTAGTTTATTTTCATACATGGTGTTAGACAATGTTCTAATTACATTCTTTTACATGTAGGTGTCCAGTTTTCCCAGCACCACTTATTGAAGAGACTGTCTTTTCTCCATTGTGTATTTTTGCCTCCTTTGTCATAGATTAATTGACTATAAGTGCTTATGTTTATTTCTGGGCTTTCTTGTTCCATTGATCTATATGCCTGATCTTGTGCCAGCACCATATGTTTTGATGACTGCAGTTTTGTAGTCTAGGGATATATCAGGGATCCTGATTCCCCCAGGTCTATTTTTCTTCCTCGTAATTGCTTTGGCTATTTGGGGTCATTTGTGTTTTTATACAAGTTTTAAATTTTTGTTCTGGTTCTGTGAAAAATACCATTGGTAATTTGATAGGGACTGCACTGAATCTATAGATTACCTGGGGTAGTATGGCCATTTTAACAATACTGTTTCTTCCAGTCCAAGACCACAGATATCTCTAAATCTGTTTGTGTTGTCTTCAATTTCTCACATCACTGTCTTATATTTTTGGAGTACAGGGCTTTAGCACCTTTTGTTGCTGTTCAGTTGTGAAGTCATGTCTGACTCTTTGCGACCCCATGGAATGCAGTGTGACAGGCTTCCCTGTCTTTCATTTTCTCCTGGAGCTTGCTCAAACTCATGTCCATTGAGTCAGTGATGGTATCCAATCATCTCATCCTCTGTCACCCACTTCTCCTCCTGCTCTCAATCTTTCCCAGCATCTTGATCTTTTCCAGCGAATCAGCTCTTTCTATCAGAAGGCCAAAGTATTGGAGCTTTAACTTCATCATCAGTTTTCCAATGAAAATTCAGAGTTGATTTCCTTTAGGATTGACCAGTTTGATCTCCTGGCTGTCCAAGGGACTCTCAAGAGTCTTCTTCAGCTCCTCAATTTAAAAGGATCAATTCTTTGGCACTCAGCCTTCTTTATGGTCCAATTCTCACATCCATACATAACTACTGGAAAAACCATAACTCTGCCACCTTCAGTTCATTTCACTTCAGTCACTCAGTCGTGTCCAACTCTTTGTGATCCCATGAATTGCATCATGCCAGGCCTCCCTGTCCATCATCAACTTCCGGAGTTTACTTAAACTCATGTCCATTGAGTCAGTGATGCCATCCAGCCATCTCATCCTCTGTTGTCCCCTTCTCCTCTTGCCCCCAATCCCTCCCAGCATCAGAGTCTTTTCCAATGAGTCAACTCTTTGCATGAGGTGTCCAAAGTATTGGAGTTTCAGCTTTAGCATCAGTCCCTCCAATGAACACCCAGGACTGATGTCCTTTATAACGGACTGGTTGGATCTCCTTGCAGTCCAAGGGACTCTCAAGGGTCTTCCCCAACACCACAGGCAGGTTTATTCCAGTTATTCTTTTTGATGTGATGGTAAATGGGATTGTTTCCTTAGTTTCTCTAATATTTCTTTATTAGTATATAGAAATGCAACAGATTTATTTATATGAACTGTGAATCTAGCAACTTTACTGAATTCATTGACGAGCGTAGTAGATATCTGGTAGCATCTTTAGGATTTTCTATATATAGCATCATGTCATCTGCAACCAGTGACAGTTTTACTTCTTTTTTCCCAGAAATTGGATTTCTTTTATCGCTTTTCTATTCCTTTTTCAGGGTTAAATATTATTTTATTATTTATTTATTCTTTAATATTCCCCCCTTTTTAAATTTTCAAATGGGGAAATAATTAATTATTTTGCAGATAATAAATAGAAATAATTTAATTAGCATGTAGTAATAAGATTATGGCCATTACAGAGACTGTAATACTGATAAATATGTGTAAAATAATATAAGTAAGTCAGTTTAATGGGTAAATAAATTCAGTTAAAATAGATAAGATCTCATATTTTAACTTTTATAATAATGTAATCATGAATATAAAGTATTATAAAATGCATAATGTTAGAGGCTTTAACCAGTAGTGTAAAACTATAAATGGTAAAGATGTCATTGCTTAAACTGTTTAAGTTAATTATTCCAGGGATGTCAGTGTTGCCTGAAATTGACCCATGAAGCTCACTCTAGGTGCCTGGACAATAAGCTAACTAGTACAACAGGCTTCTGATTTCTTGTGAATGAATTTCATTTTAGCTCAGCTTTTCACATACATATCTTCCAGGTGTGAGGAATCTGATATTTTTCAGACAACTACTGTAAACAGCTGCTGCTGTTGCTACAGCTAAGTCATGTCAGTCGTGTCCGACTCTGTGCGACCCCATAGATGGCAGCCCACCAGGCTCCCCCGTCCCTGGGATTCTCCAGGCAAGAACACTGGAGTGGGTTGCCATTTCCTTCTCCAATGCATGAAACTGAAAAGTGAAAGTGAAGTCGTTCAGTCGTGTCCTACTCTTAGCAACCCCCTGGACTGGAGCCTACCAGACTCCTCCATCCATGGGATTTTCCAGGCGAGAATAGTGGAGTGGTGTGCCATTGCCTTCTCCAGTAAACAGTTGCTAGGTAAGCCCTATTGCCTGGTACACATGTAGCCCACTTCTCTCTCCACTAGTAATGTTATTCTTATAAATGCCCTATAGAAATGTGTGCTTTATAAGTGGAAGAAGAAGCACAGACTCTGTCACTGAACACATGTCCTCTCACTGCACAGGTTTTCACGCTTTTCTGTGAGATGTTGAGAGGACTTAGAGAAATCTACCTTAATACAAAATATGAATGGCTTAGACCACTATATCTAATTTGTGACTAAATGTTATCCATTATGTTTATCTATCACTTTGTATCACATGCTATGTATCTACCTTCACCATATTATACTATAACTGATTAAATAGCAAACATGAAGAAAGAACAATTAAAGTTCTATTAAATACTTGTATCAGGGAAGGACTAATTTTGTCTCCCTAAGCTTTGTCTCTCACATCTTAGATAATGTCTACATCACAGATCAGATCAGATCAGTTGCTCAGTCATGTCCGACTCTTTGCAACCCCATAAATCGCAGCACGCCAGGCCTCCCTGTCCATCACCAACTCCGAAGTTCACTCAGACTCACGTCCATCGAGTCAATGATGCCATCCAGCCATCTCATCCTCTGTCGTCCCCTTCTCTTCCTGCCCCCAATCCCTCCCAGCATCAGAGTCTTTTCCAATGAGTCAACTCTTCACATGAGGTGGCCAAAGTACTGGAGTTTCAGCTTTAGCATCAGTCCTTCCAAAGGAATCCCAGGGCTGATAACCTTCAGAATGGACTGGTTGGATCTCCTTGCAGCCCAAGGGACTCTCAAGAGTCTTCTCCAACACCACAGTTCAAAAGCATCAATTCTTCGGCCCTCAGCCTTCTTCACAGTCCAACTCTCACATCCATACATGACCACAGGAAAAACCATAGCCTTGACTAGACGGACCTTTGTTGGCAAAGTAATGTCTCTGCTTTTCAATATGCTTTCTAGGTTGGTCATAACTTTCCTTCCAAGGAGTAAGCACCTTTTAATTTCATGGCTGCAGTCACCATCTGCAGTGATTTTGGAGCCCAGAAAAATAAAGTCTGACACTGTTTCCACTGTTTCCCCATCTATTTCCCATGAAGTGGTGGGACCGGATGCCATGATCTTCATTTTCTGAATGTTGAGCTTTAAGCCAACTTTTTCACTCTCCTCTTTCACTTTCATCAAGAGGCTTTTTAGTTCCTCTTCACTTTCTGCCATAAGGGTGGTGTCATCTGCATATATGAGGTTATTGATATTTCTCCCAGCAATCTTGATTCCAGCTTGTGTTTCTTCCAGCCCAGCATTTCTCATGATGTACTCTGCATAGAAGTTAAATAAACAGGGTGACAATATACAGCCTTGACAAACTCCTTTTCCTATTTGGAACCAGTCTGTTGTTCCATGTCCAGTTCTAACTGTTGCTTCCTGACCTGCATACAAATTTCTCAAGAGGCAGATCAGGTGGTCTGGTATTCCCATCTCTTGAAGAATTTTCCACAGTTGATTGTTATCCACACAGTCAAAGGCTTTGGCATAGTCAATAAAGCAGAAATAGATGTTTTTCTGGAACTCTCTTGCTTTTTCCATGATCCAGTGGATGTTGGCAATTTGATCTCTGGTTCCTCTGACTTTTCTAAAAGCAGCTTGAACATCAGGAAGTTCATGGTTCACATATTGCTGAAGCCTGGCTTGGAGAATTTTGAGCATTACTTTACTACCTGTGAGATGAGTGCAATTGTGCGGTACTTTGAGCATTCTTTGGCAATGTCTACATAGTGGTAGGCAATTATTTGCAAAATGATAAATTCTATCTAGGTACCCACTTATTTTTGTCTACAAAGACGCCAAGAATTCTTTTCGGTCTCATTTTGGTTTTCCCTTTTCTATTGATCAGAAAATTATTTGGACATTGTATATGGACAATTTCAGTTACCATGTATACACAGGTAGTATGTCTACCAAATAGATGGTAATAGAAAATATGGGAAAAAAAGGCTTAAATTGCTTCAAAACACAAAATTATTTTCTATATTCTAATCTTTTTCCCTCAGAAATAGTCACGTGAAATTACTCCTATTTCCCCAAATGTTAACTGTGGTTTTATTCTGGCACTGCAGTAGCAACTCACACATCCTACTGTTTTCAAGAAATATCATTTATCAAGAATGAAAGTACTACAGATAAAAATAGAAAATCAGAGAGAGGAATGTAATGTAATGTAAAGATGTAATATATGTATAAAATCTGTAGAATTTTTTTATGTGACACTCTATTGTAGTCTATTCAATTTTTTTTAGCATTTGAGACAACTTTCAGGTGAATTGCCAGTGGTTAAGAATCTGAGAGTACATCTTAATTAGGCTCATATTATTTATAGTTACTTGAGGTGTGCACTGTCCTTTTGCCTCCACAGGAACCATTGTTGCTTTAAGGGCTGGAGTCTACACAAGGCAGCCAAGAGTGTGGCAGACACAGCAGGGCCCACTCTGTAGCTGCTGAGTCCATCTGTCATAGCAAGGGCTTTAGCATTTACTTTAAAATCAAATCTCCATTCCAAAATGTAATTTCTCCAACCACTAACTCTTGCAACATTATATATGTGTGTGTGTGTGTGTGTGTGTGTGTGTATATAATATATATAATTGTTGCACACATTCCAATTAATGTGAATAATACATTTTTCCCAAGAACTATATGAATTTATACAGGCAATTTTCAATGTTCAGAAATAATATCAGTTATGAGTTTTTAAATGCTTAAAACATCCCTAATAACAATAACATTGCTTATGAGTTAATAGTCATTTTAATTGATCAAAGAATAAAATATAATAATTACTATTTTAGAACATGTGTGTGCATATGCACATGTTAATTTGTATCATATCTATAAACATATATATGTACTATATATATACACACACAGGTATATGATGTCTCTATATAGTATACACTATATAAATGTATGTGTAAATACACTCTTGTGGAGTATAAATGTAGACTATATCCATATCTATATGTGCATGTATATGCTTATATATAATGCATTTGTATAAGTTTCTATATACATGTGAATTTTGGATATATTATAAAACTTGCAAGACATACCTTGTGTCAATCACTCTGCTCTTAGCTATGTAAATGATTTCAACTGATGATTTTCCTTTCTCAAATGTTCATTATTCTTTAACTCATTAAAAACTAGGATATGGGAAAAAGAACTTAATGTACTGCCTTGAATGAAACTGCAGTTTAATGTATGAATGAGAGGATCAAGCAGGTAGTGGAGTAAATATTCCACTAGGGCCTCTTAGCTAAAGACAGCTGTTTTTTAGAATATCTTCCCACCTTATCACTCAACAATCTATTATTCCTACTAAGAAGGAAATGAAAAGTGATGCAATCATATGATGGGATGTTTGCTCACTCTGACAGGCAAATAGTCTGTGAAAAGTAGTGTTGACTTCATCAAAGAAAAACTGTTGAAAACCAATCAGCTCTCAAATGCAGATAAGAAAACAGTCACTTCTTTTCAAGTCATCAAATGCTTTCAATAAAAATCTATAACTGCAAGATAATTAAAATGTCTGTTAGCATTTTATTAATCATTTCTGCGGATTTAAAAAGAGAAATAAGTCCCAACTTATTTTCCCTTCTGGATTTATGTATTTGTGTTCAAAATCAACAGTGAGCAAGCCCCCTCAGAACTATATTTCTGCATAGCCCCGTAAACCTCTGTTAGAGCTGACTCAGGCCCTTGCTTCCCTGACACCCTCCAACGCAATGTTCACAAGTGACTCTGTTTAACCTGCAAAAAAAGTTCAGAATAAGAATTTGATATAGTCTGTCAAAGCATAGGCAAAAATTCCCAAACTACAAAGGATGTGATTACAAACTAGTGTTTTTACATAATAGAACTAAAAACTGCTGACAGTGCTGTGTAAAGTCACCTGTCTATTCATTAACCCATCTTTCTTCATGCAATCCAGAGCCACTCACATCTGACACATGTTGCATACTGTATTTCAGCATACACAAATTTGGCCTGGACATAGTGACCAATCTTCATTATTTTTATATCGAGTTATAATTAAAATAATGGAAAACTCATCTGGGTCCATTTCAAGTAAATCTGACAATTAAAGGTGTACCCAGGTGTACCCACCACTCATGTCTTGCTTGAGATTTTAAATGGTATCTGTTGGGTAAGGGAGTTAGAGAAGGTGAGGTTCAGAAAAAGAAGGAGACTGGCACTTTACAGGAACAGATTACCTTTAATGAGGCAAGACGGGGCAGCGGTCAGATTAGTGAGCTGCTGCACTAACCCAAGAAAACAGTAAGTATATATAGGCACGTATGTGGAAATCTACTGTCTTAAGGGGTCTGTTCTTCTCCAAGGTTATTCGGAGTAGTTATCTTTTAAACGGCTGGGGAAAGGAATTCTCGAGATGGGCCAGAGGCTGGACCAGCTGGGAGCTGGGTGTAATTAGCCTTAATGTCCATTTTTTTCTTCGAGTGAGAGAGTTCTTTGTTTTGCATAGAGTGGTGGGGAGGACCTAGAGGGGAGTTTTAACTCCAGGCTATTTTGAGCCTTGTAACTTTCCTTCAGTATCCTCAGTGTGATCCTATAGGAAATGCATAACAGGGCAAAATTCCTGAAAAGACTCGTGTTAATTCACATTGTTTATAATTAGTTTATCTGATGTGTGCGTGCGTGTGTGCATGCAAGGGGTCGCGTCTGACCGCTTGTGATCGTAAGTACTGTAGCCCGCCTGGCTCCTCTGTCCAAGAGGTTCTCCAGGCAAAAATACGGGAGTGGGTTGCCATGTCCTCCTCCAGGGGATCTTCCCAACCCAGGGATCAGACCAGGGTCTCTTATGTCTACTGCATTGTCAGGTTAGCTGAGTTCTTTACCGTGGCACCACCTCAGAAACCCATTTTATCTGATAGCATCAATTAATTCATGCTACACAGGTTTTTTGGGATACCTATTATATGCCAGATAAACATTAAAAGAACCATACCTGAATGAGAAATGGGTATCTTGAGGATTTGGGTAAAGGAGGCAGTTGTGTCCACACTTATGAAAGTGAAAGAAAACAGAACAATGCTTCAGACAGAAAACCTGAGACATGATGGCTAACCAGATAAATTGTTCCTTTTCATTCGTAAGGTTTAATCAACCTTTGCCTTGATGAAGTTTCTTGAATTCCCATGTTTCCACAAGCTTCTATGAATTTGCATGTATTCTCCTACCCCAGTGATTTGATATTAGTTAGCGTTCTCTATATTTAATATCATGTCATCCCCTGGAGCTCAGATGATAAAGAATCCGCCTCCAATGCAGAAGACCTGGGTAGATCCTTGGGTTGGGAATATCGCTGGAGGAGGGCATGGCAACCCACTTCAGTATCCTTCCCTGGAGAATCCCCATGGACAGAGGAGCCTGGCGGGCTGCAGTCCGTGGGATCACAGAGTCAGACACGACTGAGTGAGTAGGCAGAGCACACAGCACAGCACGTCTGAAAATAATGACAGTCTACCTCTTCCTTTCCTGAACATGAAATATTTTGTTTTTAAATACTACTGAGTACAACTGGCTCCTTTTTCTAATATATTTATGTTCACAAGGCAATTTGTCTACAATATTCTTTGTGCTTTCCTTGTGAAGAAAATCTTATAATCAACTTTTTATAGACCTATACTGTAATGATATTTTTATTTATCTTTTCTACTTTTTGAAACAGTTTTAAATGGAGTGATCATTTGTTCTGTGAAAGTCTGATAAACTCTTAGCTTGGACTAGTGACTTTAATCATCTATTCATTACAAATTCATTCACATGACTTTGGTTTAAATATTTACAAAGCAATTTTGAAAATCTCTACTGCATTATGTTTCTGATATTAATCATGTTTTTTCCTGTTGTTTGCAATTATCAATCTCTAATGTATACTACTTTTTATTAATCTTTTCAATGAGTCAACTTGCTTTTCTTGATTGCTTATACTGCTTTATTGTATCTTTGCTCTCTTACAATGTGTCTTTACTTATATTTATTTCCTTCAACATATTCAGACTTACCTGGTTGTTTTTCCTAGATTTTTGTGCTGAAAATGTAACTCATTTATTTATTTTTTTAGACCACAAGCACACACAATTGTATCAGTCATACCTTTTGATTCATGGCACATTTTTTACATGGATGATGTAAAAGAAAGCCATGAGATTTCACTTTAAATTCATAAAATTGCTAAAGATAGGGAAAGACCCTCATATTATAGATAGCTGTTAAAATATATGTAAAATTTTTCACTCTCTATGGAGATGTAATTTGGTGTGTACACATTATAGAGCAGTTTAGAAACATAAATTTTGAAAAAATAACAAATTTGAAAAAAATATTTAAACACACTGATTTTATTTCTAAATACAAATCCCTGAGAAATTTCACATTAAGTAAGCAGCAAGATGTGCATAAGAATATTCACATCAGCACTATTGTTAATGCAAATGAATGAAAACAACACAAATCATTGGAGTCAAAAAAATTCATCCATATCTGCTAACTGCTCATTTATTTTTTGCCTATAACAGCAGGCATTATAAGTGAAAATCTCAGTTTTAATTCTTTCCAAATTATACTGTATTCCATGTATTGCATTTTTATTTCGGGGTTCACTGTTTTCTAAATCTTAAAATTAGCTTCTTTTCAGTGGTGCTTCCCTATAGATTCAGTCGGTAAAGAATCTGCCTGCAGTGCAGGAGACCTAGCTTCAATCCCTGGGAAGGGAAGATCCCCTGGAGAAGGAAATGGCAACCCACTCCATTTTCCATTCTTGCCTGTAAAATGCTATGGACTGAGAAGCCTAGTGGGCTACAGCCCATGGGGTCACAAGAGTTGGACATGACATAGCAACAAAACCACCCAATGCATCAAATATTTTTCACATATTATCTTTAAAATCTTTTGATTCAGCAATCCTCCTTCTGAGTATATAATCAAAGGAAATTAAATCAGGACCTCAAAGAGATATCTGCACTCCCAAATTTATTGTAGCATTATTCATAATAGTCAGGATAGAGAAACACCTATGTATCTGTCAATGGATAAGTTGATAAAGAAGATATAGTATATTATTCAGCCATGAGAACAAAAGAAATTCTGCAACTTGTGACAACATGGATGGACCATGACAGCCTTATTGTAAGTTAAATAGGTCAGATAAAGAAAGACAAACACTATATTATATCACTTATATGTGTAAACTGAACAAGTCAAACTCACAGACACTGAGAATTAAATGATAGTTACTAGCAGCTGCAGGTAGGGGAAACTGGAAGTTGTTGGTCAAAAGGTACAGACTTTTAGTTACAACATGAATATGTTCTAGTGTTCAGCATAATGATTATAGTTACCAAAACTGTTTTCACATATAGTTGCTAAGAGAGTAGGTCTTAAATGTTCTCACCACAAAAAAGACATGAAAATTATGTGAAGTGATGGAGGTGTTAACTAACACTGCAGTGGTAATAATTTTGTAATATATAAGTAAATCAAATTGACAGATTGCACACTTACACTTACACAATGTTATATATCTATTACATCATAAAAATATAATCAAACCTTTTCAAATATTATGTAAAGTGTATCTCTACAAGACCAGTTGCTGTTCTAATTGTTGATTTTACTGGCTCAGTATTTATTAGATACATTTCTATATTTTGTATATTTGATTTGCTTACTCTGAGTGAAAATGTCTCTCAAATTTTTGCTTGCATCCCTTCTTCCTTTCACTTATTCTTCATTTTTTACTCATTTGCCATTACTACCACCTGTCCTTCTGGACTCTGGATCCAAAATTATTCCTTTACAACAACTAAGAATTAGTCTCATCTTGTTAAAGTCATGAAGAAACAATCAGGGAAGTAGTAATAATAGGCAGTTTCATCTAATTTCTAGTGAAAGTGAAAGTTTTAGTCACTCAGTTGTGTCCAACTCTTTGTGACCCCACCTACTGTGACCTGCTGGGCTCCTCTGATCATGAGATTTTCCAGGCAAGAATACTTCATTGGGTTTCCATTTCCCTCTCCAGGGAATCTTCCTAATCCAGGGATTAAACCTGAGTCTCCTGCATTGCAGGGATATCCTTTATGGTCTGAGCCACCAGGGAAGCCCTAATTTCTGACAATAAAGCTGATTTCCCCCTGACTTCTGAAGTCAACAATTTTGAATTAAAATGAATTCTATTAGAAGATAACAATGATAGGAAGAGGTAAAAAATTAAACTTTAATTAAGAGTGAGAGAATCTAATCTTTGTCCCTAACATCATCAATGGACCTTGCTCAGTTTGCTGTCTAAAATAAATGTTTGTAGTTCTCTTTACTCAAAAGAAGCCTTACTTCTGCCCTTAAATACCTGCTTCCTGCACAATGTCTAGGAAGTTTATTGCATCAACTCTGGTTTAACATTTTATATTTCTTTCATGTTTCAAATGTACAAGTAAGTAATTATGATTTTCAAACCCAGAGATGTGTATTTAGTTATCTATATTCAGTCCATGTGGGTCACAAAGAGTTGGTCATGACTGAGAGACTGAACTGAACTGATCACTTTTTATATGTGAGCTGACATAGTGTGCACCACTTCTGGTCATTACACTAAAAATACTCCATAATGATTCTTCATGCTCTTTCCACTTCCATGAGTATGATATAGATGAGAACAACCACCAAGAAAGCCATATGTAAATGGTGGAGAGAAAAAAAAAAGTAAGTAACTTGAAATTCGAATCAGAACTTGGAGGAAAAATATGTCTATCCAAAACAACTATTTTAACATTTTTATCTGGGAAAGAAATTTCATTATAGTTCACATTATTATACATTTTGGACTTTTTCTTAATAAAAATACAGTCAAAGGACAAATAAATAAAGTGGTAGTTACTACAGTGAAATTAATGACATTAAAAAAATACAAAAGCTAAAAACAGAAAATGTTGATTGAATAAAATGATATGTGCTCAGTTCAGTTCAGTTCAGTCACTCAGTCATGTCCGACTCTTTGGGACCCATGAATCGCAACATGCCAGGCCTCCCTGTCCATCATCAACTCCCAACTCCCGGAGTTCACCCAAACTCATGTCCATTGAGTCGGTGATGCCATCCAGCCATTTCATCCTCTGTCATCCCTTTATCCTCTTGCCCCCAATCCCTCCCAGCATCAGGGTCTTTTCCAAAGGGTCAGCTGTTCGCATGAGGTGGCCAAAGTACTGGAGTTTCAGCTTTAGCATCAGTCCTTGCAATGAACACCCAGGACTGGTCTCCTTTAAGATGGACTGGTCGGATCTCCTTGCAGTCCAAGAGACTCTCAAGAGTCTTCTCCAACACCACAGTTCAAAAGCATCAATTCTTCGGCACTCAGCTTTCTTCACAGTCCAACTCTCACATTCATACATGACTACTGGAAAAACCATAGCCTTGACTAGACGGACTTTTGTTGGCAAAGTAATATCTCTGCTTTTCAATATGTTGTCTAGGTTTGTCATAACTTTCGTTCCAAGGAGTAAGCATCTTTTAAATTCATGGCTGCAATCACCATCTGCAGTGATATGTTCTAATATAGTCTAAAAGAGCAGCTGATCCTTAAACAACATGGGTTTGAAGTGTACAGGGCCACTTATATGAAGATATTCTTCAATAGAAATTATTTCAGTATTACAGTGTCTGTCATTGGTTGAAACTGAAGATTTGGAAGAACTATGAATATGAAGGGCCAAGTACAAAATTACATGAAAAATTACATTTTTCAAGGCTCAACTCTTTTCCTAATTCTGACTTGAACAATCAGTATTAAAGGACAAAGTATAGTATTAGGGGCATATATGACCATCAGAATTCTTTCAGGGTTAAATGATGAGATGATATTTATCAAATAAGTTTTGAATACTCAGTTATATAATTAGATATATTAATATGAAATGCAGGGCTAGAGAAATTTTGGACTCATCAATATAATACAGATTGTAGCCCATAAGTCTGGACTGATCAAATAGTCTGTGGAGAGAAATCTTAACTATTAAACACTACAAAAATTAAAAGTGTGATAGAACAGCAAAATATGAGAATTAGTGTGAATAAAGACCAAATTAGAATCAATTAAGGTAGGATTTTCAACAAACGGTATACACAAAATATAAGAGTGTAATAGGAGACAACTGTGCACAAGAACCCAGTGTTCCAAACACAGGTTTATAGTAAAAATAATATAGGACAGATAGCTAAGGAAAATTTCCCATTTATTCCTAATTTCAACTTCAGGATCTTTTATGTTTCTGACACTCGAAGTGAGCAAACAAATACACACACACACACACACACACACACACACACGTTCTTTGAGCCTCTGTAAGTAAATTTTGAAGGATATGACCTTGTTAAATAAATAGTAAAATACAAAGACACATGTCAGAAACAAAGGACTAGGGAATTTACGATGTAAGCATTCTGTGACTATTCCAAGATTTTCCACACCAGCTAATTGAGCAACTTGACTGTAATATTTAACATATATTTTTTTCTGCTTATATGTCTTTGACAAGCCAAGTCAATTTGGGGGGATCATTTTCAGGGGAGAATCTGATGATCCCAGAGACTGTTGTTGAAATCTGTCCAGCACTCTGATATTTGCCCAGAATTGAATGATTCAGAAAATAAAATTTCAGCAAACCACTCTTGTATCAAAGAGAACAAGCTTCTGGATTCCCATACACAACAAAACTTTTCATTTAAGGAATTTTAAAAATCGACACATCCTAATAAATGGACTTCTGAACTTCAATTTTAGGAGGGTTTATTTTGGTCAGAATTGATAGGCTTTGACTGTGTGGATCACAATAAACTGTGGAAAATTCTTCAAGAGATGGGAATACCAGACCACCTGACCTGCCTCTTGAGAAACCTATATGCAGGTCAGGAAGCAACAGTTAGAACTGGACATGGAACAATAGACTGGTTCCAAGTGGGAAAAGGAGAACGTCAAGGCTGTATATTGTCACCCTGCTTATTTAACTTCTATGCAGAGTATATAATGAGAAATGCTAGGCTGGAAGAAACACAAGCTGGAATCAAGATTGCCAGGAGAAATATCAATAACCTCAGATTGCAGATGACACCACCCTTATGGCAGAAAGTGAAGAGGAACTAAAAAGCCTCTTGATGAAAGTGAAAGAGGAGAGTGAAAAAGTTGGCTTAAAGCTCAACATTCAGAAAACGAAGATCATGGCATCTGGTCCCATCACTTCATGGGAAATAGATGAGGAAACAGTGGAAACAGTGTCAGATTTTATAGTTTTTTGGCTCCAAAATCACTGAAGGTGGTGATTGCAGCCACGAAATTAAAAGATGCTTCCTCCTTGGAAGGAAAGTTATGATGAACCTAGACAGCATATTCAAAAGCAGAGACATTACTTTGCCAATAAAGGTCTGTCTAGTCAAGGCTATAGTTTTTCCAGTGGTCATGTATGGATCTGAGAGTTGGACTGTGAAGAAGGCTGAGCGCCGAAGAATTGATGCTTTTGAATTGTGGTGTTGGAGATGACTCTTGAGAGTCCCTTGGACTGCAAGGAGATCCAACCAGTCCATTCTAAAGGAGATTGGTCCTGAGTGTTCTTTGGAAGGAATGATGCTAAAGCTGAAACTTCAGGACTTTGCCCACTTCATGTGAAGAGTTGACCCATTGGAAAAGACTCTAATGCTGAGAGGGATTGGGGGCAGGAGGAGAAGGGGACAACAGAGGATGAGATGGCTGGATGGCATCACTGACTCAATGGACATGAGTTTGAGTGAACTCCAGGTGTTGGTGATGGACAGGGAGGCCTGGCGTGCTGCGATTCATGGGGTCGCAAAGAATCGGACATGACTGAGTGACTGAACTGAACTGAACTAATGCACATTACTGATGCTTGATTTCATCAACTTTGATATTTTAAGCAAGGTTTATCATCAGCTCTACCCCATCTTTCATCATAGCTTTTCCAATGTGTTATATGATCAGTGAAATCTCTCTCCAATGTCGTGCCAAACACAGTATCCCATTTTCTCTCCATGACCACCCATACATCTTTCTCTGCCCTTGTAGAGAGTTTAGCCAAATTACTAGACAGTACTGCTTCCTGAGCATTCATTTTCTTTGGTCAACTGGCCTTCAGTTTCTTTAAATAACACTAGCTACTTATGCATGCCCTAGAGAGCAGCCTGCAGTCACAAGTAAATTAAAGTTCCTGATATGACTTCCCCAACATCCTGTGATGAACAGTCCCCGCTGCCATCCAATGCCTTCCCCTCATGAATGCCTTTGATTCAGACTGCCATGGTTGTGATTTAGTTGCTAAGTCATGTGGTCCAACTCTTACAACTCCATGAACTGCAATGCACCAGGCTCCTCTGTCTATGGAAATTAAGGTTTTGGTAAAATTGCCATGGACTTACCAAGACCTTTGAGTTTGAGTTGACCAATCTGTCATTAGCCTGGGAACCTCCAAGCACTTCATTCATGGAACATAATAAAGGCATGTACCCCAGATTCTGTCTGTCTGTCTCTCTGTCTGCACTTTGCCTTGACCTCCCTATGTGACCCCCACAAGGCATGCCACGTACTTCTTCAGGACCTGTGAGCAGTAAGCTTCTCTATTTCAATTTTCTCTTGTGGTCTGTTGTTGAAACAACATGTTGAACCACTGCGCACCATCTGGCAGCTTGTGCTCCAACTAACAAGTGTTAATCTGACAGATGCATAACCACTCTCTATCACCTTTTCCTTAGTTTTAGACTATTACCATCTCGCCCTGAACCAAGGCAGATCACCAACAGATTTCAAATTTATCCTTACTTCTAATCTTTCCTTTTTTTATCTTCTATATTTCAATGAAAGTTTTTTTTTTTAATTTTGAATATTCTATCCTGCCCTTCCTTTCTTAAAAATATACAATATCTCCCACCATGTGCAGATTCAAACACAACTTCTTAACCGCTTTTACTCATTCAACCCATTCAGCTATCACAACCCCTCATTCTGTATATACCAGTAACACACTTTGTGTTTAAATCTGTTAGAGAATGGAAACTCTCTAACTAGGAGTTATAGTTAAAGAGTCTTTGTCACTGACTATGTCCACATGTGTCTCTATTCTCTCAATGAAAATGTTGCTTTGATAAGCCAGTAGAGATTCATACTGGTACAGCAAGTCCAAGCAGGAAATTTGTGAAGTGTTTTAATAGTATATAACTTACCCTGATTCTGAAAAGTCAGGGTAAAACAAAAAATAAGCTTTGTTCTCAACTATAGCAGGAATTGTAATCTGCAGCACAGTAACTTTGATAAAAACAGGTCAAGAGAGTCTCAGGAATATAATCTGCATCAGCCTCTGTTCTGTATAACAACCTAGAGTCTGTACATTCTGTATCTTTGCCATAATTAACCTGAAACTTTATAACTGGTATGAGTTGTGGGGTGGGGAGAGGATTGGAAAGTAAGATCTACAATGCCGTAATACATTTTTATAATTTTTATGTATTATTTATCATAGTTATAATTCCTCTCTGAAATTATTGTATAATGTCAAGTCTAAATGATCTTTCCCCTCTAAATATCCGTGACTGAGTTCACCACATAAATACCTAGGCATGCACACATATATCATATACATACACACACACACACACACACAAACACACACAAATATACACTTATTGCACTTCTCTCCACTCTGCAGATTCCTGTGTTCCTTACCCTAATCTCCCACTGCATTTCAGAAGGTGCCTATTTTACAGGACTGATGAAAGTAGTAATAAGAGACAATATTTATTGGTATTAAATACTAAAAAGTACTGTCATATAAGGAGAAAGTGAACACCTAGTGACTGCTACAGGAGAAGACGATGGCACCCCACTCCAGTACTCTTGCCTGGAAAATCCCATGGACAGAGGAGCCTGGGAGGCTGCAGTCCGTGGGGTCGCTAAGAGTGGAACACGACTGAGCAACTTCACTTTCACTTTTCACTTTCATGCATTGGAGAAGGAAATGGCAACCCACTCCAGTGTTCTTGCCTGGAGAATCTCAGGGGTGGAGGAGCCTAGTAGGCTGCCATCTATGGGGTCGCACAGTGTCGAACACGACTGAGGCGACTTAGCAGCAGCTGCAGCAGTGACTGTTAACATTTATATGATTATTTTTGCATAATTTCTGATTATTTTCAGAATCGTAGCCACAGATATATAGAAAGAATGGACAAAGTTGGAGGTTCTAACCAGTCACAAAAGTAAATAAGAATATAAAGTGACAGAAATCTAAGAATATTGGTTTATGATATTTCCTGTACAAAATAGACAACCAGAATTTTTTTTTTCAAGAAAGGTAATTATTATTCAGGGTGTACAAATTTGAATTTAATTTACCAAATTATTTTAGACTCTTCAAAATGTCCCACTCCTTTCACTTTTATAGTTCCTGAGCCAATTTTTGTAGACGTGTATATATTATTACTTAAAATCATAATGATATTTTTCTAATGTTTAAATTGCCTTAAGTAATGTAGATTTAAAATAGTACTGTGTGCTTTTGATCTACTTAAGATCGTTATGAAAATTGTCTTCCCTTTGTATGAAATATTTTCCTCTATGATAACTATTATATTAAAAAAATAACTATGAGGCAGGTATTTTAATTGTCCTACTGCCTTTTATAAATTTTAGATGATTCATGAATTGTAAAATAAGTTTGGAAATTAGTAAAACATGGGTTATTCCATAAAACACTATACTGAATATAACATACATTTATGTATGTGTATATATACATGCACATTCATATTTATGTATGTCCAAATATATATATATATATATGCACATATATCTTTATTTTCAAGCAGGATTCTTCAGATAAAGTACACTTGTTTATACTCAAAAGGCTCACTCCAATTTAGAGCAAGACACAACATACCTTGAAGTGTAATTTCAGCACCACCTGAGATAGTACTCCCTTGATAAAATGATTTTAATTGTTGTCATTAATAACTTTCCTGCACATACAGAGTCTCAAATCCCCTTGCCATATTCTATTTAGTAATTGCTAAAGCCAAGCTTACTCATGTCCATATTTAGAAGGTAAATTTTGCAGGATGAACTAAAATATCTCACTTTAGAAGATGTTCTTTTCTAGAAACATGTATGCTTCTAACTAGCTACCGCATTCTTGGCTGACACCCCTGCTGATTTTGCTGACCGCAAAGAAACTAGTGGTCCTCTGGAGTCATCCTAGTTATCTTTTAATACTTGAGAAATATGGCACTTTGTTCTAATTTTATTCTTGATATGGAAAATGGTGTCTGTTAATGCCCAGAATAGAACAATTATATTTTGGTATTTATTACTGAAGGGCACTTTCTTTTCTAACATTTTTTTACTTATAATCAAATCTTGCAGGCAACTATATGCAATCTAGCTCAGTCCATATACATATAAATAGGGCTTCCCTCCTAAGCCTCCTAAGGCTTACCCCCTAAGCTCAGTCCGCGAAGAAATCTGCCTGCAATGTAGGATACCTGAATTCGATTACTGGGTCAGGAAGATACCCTGGTGAAGGAAATGGCAACCCACTCCAGTATGCTTGCCTGGAGAATTCCAAGGACAGAGGAGCCCAGTAGGCTACAGTCCTTAGAGTCGTGAGTAGGACACGACTTCACAACCCAAACCACCACTATACATATAAATATTTCTATTCATGATAAACCTTGAGTATTTCTTGTAATAGGGAGCTTACCAACTCCAGAAAAGTTATATGTGCTAATTTGAGTTTTTTTATTTGTACAAAAAAGTTTCTTTTTGAACATATTATCCTAATAAACAACAGGTCATATTTATTGAACGTTCAAGAATGCATCAAAGTAATTACAGTAACAGGTTTGAATAATTTTAGTCTTCTTGCAGGTATGTTTCAGTCTTTGCTTTATTCAAGATAATAAAAATTCAATATCTGACTAGTTTGAACATTGAAAAAAGTTGGAACAAGTATTAGACATGAATTAAAAAAAAAAAGATATAATTAATTAAACAAATGAGTCCTGGAGGCACATAGTCCATTTGTTCCAAGCAGAACATGTATTGAAGGACTTTCTTTTTTTTTTTTTTGGTAAAACTTCCTAACTCCTTTTATTCCATATTTATCTTTCTTGTATCTTTCATAATGTGTATTAAACTCTCCTTTCTATTTCTCTGTATCTTTTTACTTCTCATGGTTATTTTTTTCTGCAATGCATTGTTATTATTCCCTTTTTTTCCCTCTCACGTGTGACCTGCTTTTTTCCCCCCTCATACTACTCTCTATCTCTGTTTCTCTTTTTGTAGATAGAGAGATAATCGGTATTGTGCATATATGGGTGTATACACACAGACACATATATATATTTCTTCCCTGAAGTTCAGTATAAATTAGAACGCATTTAATAGTAGAAACCTAATCAAATATATTTAAACACTAAAAGAAAGATATTAACTGCTACAAACATTATACATAAGGGTGATCCTAACAATTTTAGACAGCTGTTAAAACATATTTGGAAGAATTTCTATCTCTGCTCTGCTTCCTAGGATTTTTGACTTTATCTTAATGTTTCGTCAGTTAAGAGGCATATTTTTATTTCATAAACAAGGGATAAGTGGTGATATTTCTGGTGTTTTATGTACAAATAGTGGGATTCAATTACTCTTGTTGACTTGAATTAGGTAACTTGCCCATAACTGAAATGATTGTTAAGTCCAGAGAGTTGAAGGATTGATTTTCTTTTCTCGATTGGGACAAACCAAACGAGCTTGGCACTAATCCCCTCCCTCACTCCAGCACACTCTGAATTTGACACAGTGGAAAAGGATTGACTTTCTCAAAGGGAAATCGAAGGTATTTTGGCGGCAATAAATGCTAGAGAAGGACTCAATAAATGCCCATATTTTATGGCCCTTCTCAATTCAAACTTTTTCCTTCTGCTGTACTATTGCTTTCCATTCCCCAAATTCCGTGATTCTTCAGTTTCAGTGAGAGACCTGGTTTGTTTGTTTTCAAACATTTGTTTACATGTTTGTTCTACTTCATATTCCATTTAGCTATTCTAAAATTTGCAATGTTATCCATGTTTTCTATGAAATCATGTGGGGGGAACATTCCAAGGTGCTGTACTTAATATCAGATCAGTCTTCCCTAGTTATACAAGCTTAAATACACTTTGTAATAAGGAAATAAGCCACACAACTCTAAGTTAATTTGTTTTCACAGGGGAAATCTCTGAAGACTGTTTCTTTAAAAATAATATATGAGGTAATATATACTATATGAGGAATTTTTCATACATAAAAACAGACACAAAAGAGAAACATTTTATCAAAATAAGTTTATTAAGTCTAAATTTCAGGCATCAGATCAGATCAGTCACTCAGTCATGTCTGACTCTTTGCGACCCCATGAATCGCAACACACCAGGCCTCCGTGTCCATCACCAACTCCCGGAGTTCACTGAGACTCACGTCCATGGAGTCAGTGATGCCATCCAGCCATCTCATCCTCTGTTGTCCCTTTCTTCTCTTGCCCCCAATCCCTCCCAGTATCAGAGTCTTTTCCAATGAGTCAACTCTTTGCATGAGGTGGCCAAAGTATTGGAGTTTCAGCTTTAGCATCATTACTTCCAAAGAAACCCCAGGGCTGATCTCCTTCAGAATGGACTGGTTGGATCTCCTTGCGGTCCAAGGGACTCTCAAGAGTCTTCTCCAACACCACAGTTCAAAAGCATCAATTCTTTGGCGCTCAGCCTTCTTCACAGTCCAACTCTCACATCCATACATGACCACAGGAAAAACCATAGCCTTAACTAGACGAACCTTTATTGGCAAAGTAATGTCTCTGCTTTTCAATATGCTATCTAGGTTGGTCATAACTTTCCTTCCAAGGAGTAAGTGTCTTTTAATTTCATGGCTGCAGTCACCATCTGCAGTGATTTTGGAGCCCAGAAAAATAAAGTCTGACACTGTTTCCACTGTTTCCCCATCTATTTCCCATGAAGTGATAATTGTTAAAGTTAACAAAGAGGATAACAGAAGAGATTTCTGGAGGAAAAATAAAAGAATGGAGAAATTAAATTTATGTTACTACAACAAGGAATATGTTTTCTGAGAATTCTAGTGAAATAAATTTTAAACTCTAAAAGAGCTCTTTCTAACATCTAAACAATATATATGGAATCATGGTATCTTGTAAATATATCAACTTTCTTATGTAGATATGCTATTTCCATATTCTTATTTAATATGCAAGCTCTTATTAATTTTTCAACATATTTTTAACAGTGTTTAATTTACATTATGTATTTTATGCCTCAAAAATTTGAAATGCATATGTAAAATGCTATTAAGATACATTTCTCATTGTTTTTCTTTTGTATGCAGCTTACTACAGAAATGGTATGTTCAACTATTTCTTCAAGTAAAAATGCATGTTAATTTGTTAACTTATTCTGGGATTTAGTTGAAATGTTTCCATTTTCAATTCTCATCCATAAATTATGGAATAAACTACTTTTAAATATGAGAATTTCAGTTTAAAGGGTCAATTCAGTTCCAAACAAGATTGTGGTGAAATGCTTTATAACTAATCATATCCTAATAAAATTCACCAACTATGAAAAAAAGCTAAAATTTTAGGAGTTTCCATCCAAGAAAGAGACTATACAATAGTCTCTCAGTTTCAGTATCTTCAACTCTGGAATTCAGAAAACAATGGAATAGCAGCAGCAGATTACTAAAATGAAAGAACTACAAGAGTCCTATATTCTTCTTAGTAAATGGCATCATCATCCACATTGATATAGTTTTTCAAGTCCCAAATGTAGAAATTAGTCATGAATTTTCTTTTTCCTCATTACCCATATGTAAACTACTTGTTCATTTAACAGATATTTATAAACAAATATATTTTCACTTTATGAAGTTTATGTATTTTGTGTATCTGTAAATTTCAGGGACTCTATAACCAAAATTGCATGCTCCTTATGGAGCAATATTGAGAGTTTTGTTGTTGTTTGTTTGTTTTTTCTTTTTTGCCTTAAGGCCTTTGCACTGGCCCTTCCTCTGCAAAGGAAGCCTTGTTATGGCTGGTTCCTTTCTGTGTTTAAGGTTTAAGCTCAAACATCACCACTTCAATGAAACTCCCTTGACCAATTATCAGGCCTTTCAGACTCTCATATTTACTTTTTTTAGCATGAAATATTAAACTTAATTTAAGTATAATTGATCTACAATGTTGTGTTAATTTCTGCTGTACAGCAAAGTGATTCAGTTATACATGTATATGTGTATGTGTGGTCAGTCATGTCCAGCTTTTAGCAACTTCATGGACTGTAGCCCACCAGGCTCCTCAGTCCATGGAATTTTTCAGGCAAGAATACTAAAGCAGCTTGCCATTTTCTACTCCAAGGGATCTTCCTGACCCAAGGATACAACCCACATCTCTTGTGTCTCATGCATTGGCAGGCAGATTCTTTACTATACCGCACCATCTGGGAAGCCATATATACTTATGTATATATACATATATACAATATATACATATATACATATACTTGTTCACATTCTTTTCCATTCTAGATTATTACAAGATGTTGAATACAGTTGTCTGTGCTATACACTAGGACCTTGTTGTTCATCCATTCAGTATAGAAGAAGTTACGTTTGCTAATCCCAAGCTCCCCCAGCATCTCTCTCCCACCCCCCTCCTCATTGGCAACCACAAGTTTGTTCTCTGTGTCGGTGGAACTATTTCTCTTTGGTCATTTATGTCATATTTTAAATTCCACATATAAATTATATCATATAGTATTTGTCTTTCTCTTTCTGACTTATTTCTAAGCTTAACTTTTTAAATCATATTCTCATTTGTTAAGTATCTCTCCTTCACTATCTCCTACCATTTACACAAAAAATATGTCCCACGAGATCAGACACCCCTTTTGTTTGTTCCCTAATGTATAGGTGAAACCTAGAAAAGTGTCTGACAGAATTGTTGGAAGAAGAAACATGATTTTAATTTTTGGAATGGCTATTAAATTGACTCCATTTAGAAGTTGAGAGTCACAAGAATTAACTTCAAGAGTACCTTGAACTGTATAATCTTCTTTTCAATCTGAACTGAAACCAAGAAAGATTCTAAAAAAGAATCTAACCTCATAAATTTCATAGTAGTAGGTACTTTTTAACCACATGAGACTCGTTAGCTGATATCCTTTTTCACCTAATGACTCTGTATCTCTGAACTTTCTTGTAATTTCATCTCTCTTGAGGTCACTAGAAGGCTCCATGCTAGGATATTAAGCTAATCCCAACCAAAATGCCACAATTCCATGTGGAAGTATCCAACCCAGTAATAAAATATAGAGGTAGAAAGACACAAGTTTGAATTTACTATTAGATGATGGTATCTATTTTGGTATGGGGAAGCAGCTGTACTTTGTTGTTGCTTTGGGTTTTATTGTTGTTGTTTAATGAGTGAAAATAAAGGTAAAAAGAATGTTAAACTTACCACTTACATATCAGTGATTTTTCTTCTTACCCAAATTATCAGTCATTCATTAGAGATAATTTAATTAAAGAAAGATAACTAGTAAATCATGTATGATTCTAAGATGGTTAAATCTGTGATATGTCCCTAATGTACAAAATATTACAACTGTATTTGCTTCACAGATGCTAGAAAGAAAGTGAACTAATTTTAAATAAGTGAATGAGAAAAGAGACCTAATACCATATAGGTTAAAAAAGTGGACATACAAATAAGAATAATACAGTAATATTTTGTGAGGCTTTATTACTAAATGAATATTAGATCAGTGTTTGTTTCTTAATGATCATGATGGGTAAATTTATGTTCTTTAAGTCTACTAAAATCATTTATTTTAGAATAAATTATAGCAAGGTTTACATTAAAATACTAAACTCCATTGTGAAATTGAATTCAGAAATAATATAACACATAATAACATTCGTGTGTGCATATGTACATATGAGTGAGTGCACAAATATGATTCTTTTTCTATAATACAAAAAGTAAAACAAGAATCATTTAAAACAATATTACATTAGAAGCAACAAAGACATAGATTTCTGTTCCTAAGAAAAAATTATGATAATTATAAAAGGAGACTGATAAAAGTACACTGTATTTCTAATTTAATTTCTATGTACAAGGTTTCTGATTAACAACTTTTAGCAATAACCCCCAATAACAGCAATAAAAAAGTTCTACCCTCTTTTTTAACATACTAGTTTTATTCTTAAAATTTTGAGTAAATATTAAAATCTTACAAAAATAGTTTGTGTTCATTTGTATGATTAGGTTTGGATCACTGTGATCAGTGTTTCACATATATGACTGATATGATATTTAGAAATCTTATTGGACACTCAGGACTAATTTTCACTTTTTCAGATAGTCCTTATTTATGTAGGATGTCTGGCATATTTGACCCTTCATCAAAAAGTGCCTCAATCCTTATAAAGACAAATAAGCAACCTCTAAGGATACTGCTGACCTGTACAGGGGGTGGGAAACTATGACCTTTGTGCCATAAAATGACCTATGGCCCCTTTTGTATGGCCATGAGCTAAGAATGGTTTTAAATTTGTAAAGAGATTAAAGAAAACAAACAAAACACAGACTATGCAGTAGAGATGATTAGTATTTGACCCTTATTAAAAAATGCTTATCAATCCCTGTACTACTTCCATGATTGACACATACTTTGTATTGTTCATCAATATACCAGGAGTAGAAGTGTTTCCAAAACATAGAAAGGGTATAATTAATGTTTGTATAGAGTCAGGAAGGGATAAACTATAATTAGAATAAGGAGACCATAAAAATATAACACTGAAAGGAATTTAGAAATCAAAGCAAAAGTGGCAAAGAGGATCAGATGGTTAAATTAACTCATCAAAGAACTCAGGTAAGACTGAAGTCATTACCTATTTTATCTGTGACTTCCAGTACATTATATATGCATAGAGATATATATATGTGTATACAAAATAACACAATTTTATAAGCTACTGTACACAAAATTTTATATCTTCTTTGCTTGTTTTTTCCTCCTAGCATTTTTTGGTAAAGTGTTTTCTATATCATTGAATTATTTTTAGGAATATATATTTAATATTTATTGCTAAAAATAGATTTGCATTCTTATTTTTCTATTTTTATTTATTACTATAAGATAATATAATATTAAGTAGAATGTGATTCTACAGGATTTTTATATCTATATCTACTGACAGTCAACAAACCAACATACAAGACACATTTAAGTGAAATGAGGAAAAAATGTAGGGAAAAATAAAATCTGGATAAATGATAAAGCGTATAGTATTGAGAAACATGAAATTAAAAACACTACTCTGGGAGTTGGTGATGGACAGGGAGACCTGGCATGCTGCGACTCATGGGGTCGCAAAGAGTCGGACATGACTGAGTGACTGATCTGATCTGATCTGATCTGAATGATTCCTAGGAGGAATCATTCCCAGACAAAAATTATTAATTCGTTTTCCATTGAAAAAGCTCTGTACGAATTGTATTATCTTGATTAATAGATGGTTAAAGCTAGTTGAGTACAGTTCACTGAATTACAGACAAATGCAACATATTTTACAGATTGATCTTAATATTCATAACACTGTATTTAATGAGTATTGATCTTAGAATAACACTTTTAAGGATAGAAATCTCCACGACATCATGAGTATAATGTCGATTAGAGTTAGTAATGATAAATGTTTGAAATTTTAAAAAAGGAGACATACTGAAATTTAACCAAATTCTAATTAAATCTGCTATCTGGTATAAGAATCAGACAGTTGGTGAAGTTTGCTATATCCTATATCTGAGTAAGGCTGTTAGAAGATGTTATTACTTCTAAATTGCTTTTGTGCCCTGAGCTAAAACACAAATCTCTCAGACTAAGTATTACATTACTATTTAATTACTAAGTATTACATTGCTAAGTTTTACATTACTATTTAATAAATATATCTTTTTCTCTCACTTTATTGCATAAGTAAGACTATATCTATAATTAGGCTTCCCAGGTGGCTCAGTGGTAAAGAATTGCTGCCAGTGCAGGAGACACAAGAGACGCGGGTTCAACCACTGAGCCAGGGATATTCCTGACTTTCTCAGAGAGAAGGAAATGGCAGCCCACTCCAATATTCTTGCCTGGGAAATATCAGGAGGGCAGAGTAGCCTGGAGGGCTGCAGTCCACAGAGTTTCAAAGAGTCAGATACAGCCGAGCATTCAGATTGTATATATACATATAATTTGGCACGTCTTCATTTTGTTCTGCATTTTCTATTTGTCCATGTGAAATTTTGAGATGCAATCTAAGTAAAAATTATGTGAGAAATGAAAGTGAATTCACATTGAAATATTCACTTATTTAAAATTGGTAAACTCTTTGCTGATGGCAATACAATTTAATCTTGCCTTAGTGAATTTCTTACCCTCTTATGATTAGCAATTTTTTGTCAACAAAAGGTATATTAATTAATAACTATTTTAAATGTATTTAAAATGTACAGGAAGGGTGCATTGTGTGTGCATTGGATGTGTGTTCATTTGTCCATGTCAATGTGTAAACACTTGGGCTCTGTAGATTTGGTGTGTCTTTTGATTAATACAGTTCAGTTCCTCAGTCATATCCGACTCTTTGTGACCCCATGGACTGCAGCACAGCAGGCCTCTCTGTCCATCACCAAATCCTGGAGTTTACTCAAACTCATGTCCATTGAGTCAGTGATGCCATTCAACCATCTCATCCTGTGTCATCCCCTTCTTCTCCCACCTTCAATCTTTCCCAGGATCAGGGTTTTTTTTTTAATGAGTCAGCTCTTTGCATTAGTACTGGAGTTTCAACTTCAGCATAAATCCTTCCAATGAATGAATATGCAGGACTGATTTCATTTAGGATGGACTGTTTGGATCTCCTTGCAGTCCAAGGGACTCTCAAGAGTCTTCTTCTCCAACACCACAGTTCAAAAGCTCAGCTTTCTTTATATTCCAACTCTCACATCCATACATGACTACTAGAAAAACCATAACTTTGACTAGATGGACCTTTATTGGCAAAGTAATGTCTCTGCTTTTTAATATGTTGTTTAGGCTGGTCATAACTTTTCTTCCAAGGAGCAAGTGCCTTTTAATTTCATGGCTGCAGTCACCATCTTCAGTGGTTTTGGAACACCCAAAAATAGAGTCTGTCACTGATTCCATTGTTTCCCCATCTATTTGTCATGAAGTGATGAGACCAGATGTCATGATCTTAGCTTTCTGAATGGTGAGTTTTAAGCCAACGTTTTCATTCTCCTCTTTCACTTTCATCAACAGGGTCTTTAGTTCTTCTTTGCATTCTGCCATAAAGGGTGATGTCATCTCCATATATGAGGTTATTGATATTTCTCCAGGCAATCTTGATTACAGCTTGTGCTTCATCCAGTCTAGCATTTCTCATGATACACTCTTCATATAAGTTAAATACACAGGGTGACAATATACAGACTTGACAAACTCCTTTCCCAAGTTGGAATAAGTTTGTTGTTCCGTGTCCATTTCTAACTGTTCCTTATGGACCTGCATACAAATTTCCCAGGAGCCTGGACAGATGGTCTAGTATTCCCATCTCTTCAAGAATTTTTCACAGTTTGCTGTGATCTACACAGTCAAAGGACTTAGCATAGTCTATGAAGCAGATGTAGATATTTTTCTAAAACTCACTTTTTTGATGATTCAACAGATATTGGGAATTTGATCTCTGGTTCCTCTGCCTTTTCTAAATCCAGCTTGAACATCTGGATGTTCACGGTTCACGTACTGTTGAAGCCTGGCTTGGAGAATTTTGAGCATTACTTTGCTAGCATGTCAGATGAGTGCAATTGTACGGTAGTTTGAGCATTATTTGGCATTGCCTTTCTTTGAGATTGGAATGAAAACTGACTTTTTCCAGTCCTGTCGCCACTGCTGAGTTTTCCAAATTTGCTGGCATATTGAGTGCAGCACTTTCACAGCATCATCTTTCAGGATTTGAAAGAACTCAACTGGAATTCCATCATCTCCACTAGCTTTGTTCATAGTGATGCTTTCTAAGGCCCACTTGACTTCACATTCCAGGAGTCTGGCTCTAGGTGAGTGATCATACCATCGTGATTATCTTGGTCATGAAGATCTTTTTTGTACAATTTTTCTGTGTATTCCTTCCACCTCTTCTTAATATCTTCTGCTTCTGTTAGGTCCATACCATTTCTGTCCTTTATCGAGCCCATCTTTGCATGAAATGTTCCCTTGGTATCTCTAATTTTCTTGAAGAGATCTCTAGTCTTTCCCATTCTGTTGTTTTCCTCTATTTCTTTGCATTGATCGCTGAAGAAGGCTTTCTTATCTCTTCTTGCTATTCTTTGGAACTCTGCATTCAAATAGGTATATCTTTCCTTTACTCCTTTGCCTTTCTCTTCTTTTCACAGCTATTTGTAAAGCCTCCTCAGACAGCCACTTTGCTTTTTTGTATTTTTTTTCCTTGGGGATGATCTTGATCCCTGTCTCCTGACAATGTCATCCATCCATAGTTCTTCAAGCACTCTGACTATCAGATCCAATCCCTTGAATCTATTTGTCATTTCCACTGTATAATGGAAAGGGATTTGATTTAGTCATACCTGAATGATCTAGTGGTTTTCCCTACTTTCTTCAATTTAAGTCTGAATTTAACAATAAGGAGTTCATGATCTGAGCCACAGTCCTCTCCAAGTCTTGTTTTTGCTGACTGTATAGAGCTTCTCCATCTTTGGCTACAAAGAATATAATCAATCTGATTTCGGTGTTGACCATCTGGTGATGTCCATATGTAGAGTCTTCTTTTGTGTTGTTGGAAGAGGGTGTTTGCTATGACCATTGTGTTCTCTTGGCAAAAGTCTATTAGCCTTTGCCCTGCTTCATTCTGTACTCCAAGGTCAAATTTGCCTGTTACTCCAGGTGTTTCTTGACTTCCTACTTTTGCATTCCAGTCCCCTATAATGAAAAGGACATCTTTTTTGGGTGTTATTTCTAGAATGTCTTGTAGGTCTTCATAGAACCTATGATCTAATAGGTTCTAACCTATATCTTGGATTACCATTATATTGAGTGTTTGCCTTGGAAACGAACAGCGATCATTCTGTTGTTTTTAAGATTGCATCCAAGTACTGCATTTCGGACTCTTTTGTTGACCATGATGGCTACTCCATCTCTTCTAAGGGATTCCTGCCCAAAGTAGTAGATATAATGGGCACCTGAGTTAAATTCACCCATTCCAGTCCATTTTAGTTCACTGATTCCTAGAATGTCGACGTTCACATTTGCTATCTCCTATTTGACCACTTCCAATTTGCCTTGACTCATGGACCTAACATTCCATGTTCCTATGCAATATTGCTCTTTATAGCATTGGGCTTTGCTTCTATCACCAGTCACATTCACAACTGGGTGTTGTTTATGCCATGGCTCCATTTTTAAGTGAGTAAAACACTTTTCCTTTGTTAATGATCATAGAACTATTGTTTTCACAAATTGACCCAGAAAGTGATTATTCTCATTTATAATTCAATATTCTTTTCTTTGTGGTTCAGTGTCTCTTTTGTGTAACATCTTATTTCTGTCTAGTATTATAAATGTCTCATATGGTTTTTGCTGTAAAATCAGTTCCAATACAATCTTTTCAAATATATTTACTATTCACCGCACTTAGGACCCCTTCCTCTGTGACTTCATTACAGTTCAGTTAAATACAATTAAATTCACATTTATGGGGCACATGCTAGATACTGATCTCTTTTAGGACCTGAGAGATCCATAATTTGGAAGACATTTTCCCATACACCTGGAAGTTTGCTATTGTGACAGGAGACTAATAATATACATAAATTACTCTAATATATGGAAGTCTTTGGTGAATGCTGTATAACATCTTTGAACAAAGTATTATAGTGAAGCAGAAGAAGCAATTTATTTGACTAAAAAGAGGAACATGGAAGGTTTGATTTTGAAATGGCATGTGTGATAAATATGATATAATATGTCATATATCATGCATAATATTTTTGAAATAACTGTACATAAATCCTTTCCAAATCTTCAGTATACTATTCAGTGTTCATAGTCATGGATATTTTAACTTGATAACTTCAGAATAAACTAAATCAATTCAGGACTTCTTGATTTAATTTAAATTTTTGCCTTCTACTTTTCTGGGTTTGCACTAATGTTGGAGACACCTAGTTTCATAGAATAAGTGTGGAGGAAGTATGATGGCTATTATGTTACAATACTGTTTCATTGCACATGTCACTTGGTCCATGAAACATGGGCTTTTTTCCTCCAGTAAATAAGATAAGTTTAATTTCATCAGAGGTGGTAAGCATTATACACAAAAATATGGATACATGAAAATACATGGCATATTTGGATAAACCAACATTTTGCCCTGGTTTTTATTAGTCATCTCTTATCTGAAAGTATTTCTTCTCTTTCCTTCAAAATATGGCTGAAAATTAATGTCATAAAGGAAGTATGTTTCAGCTGTTCTATTAAAATTCTCTATTAATCAATCTCAGCAAACTCACCTCTGTCAGTGACAAATGTAGCATTGTATAGGAGGTATACTTCCTGCCACAGAACATGGTTAAATTCTAGAGGGAAAAAAAAAAAAGGAAACAGAGTACATCTAGATGGGCTTTTTCAGGTTTAAAAATTACAAAAACAGTTTTATAAAACATAATGTGGTAAAATGGCAATGCCAGTCAGTTTATTTACAAAATGTCTTCTTGTAGTTGTTGGTTTGTTTTGTTAGTTGACATAAAGAAGGCAGAAAAGAAAGGATGGATTTGTGATGGGCACAATGTAAGAGAAGATGATTAGACCTGTACACTGATTTCTAGGTTGGGTGAGAATGTGGGGAAGGTGATTTGTTACATTTATTTTTTTGATTGTTAAATTTTTATTAGAAACACATTCATGAATTATTTGCTAAACTTATTTACGTTATATCCTATTTACATCTTTTCTTTAGGTGCCTCTTATTTTAAACAAGTTGACAGTTCTTCATGGTAGAGCCCTATTCTAAGTGTGACTATCAGTTATCAAATGAATGATATGCTTCTTAAAATAATGCCCACTGGAAGTCAAATGGTTGTCAAATGAATTATTTTGCCATCTGAGTAACATATCCTCATAATTTAAGTGTTTATTTCAGTTGCTAACCATAAGACACATGTTAATTAATTATTTCAATATTTGAAATGTTTGAAAAAATTGCTCTATAGAAGGTCAAGAAAACACAAAGCCATATCCTTTGGAAGATTCATTAAACAAACCAGCTGACTCTATCATCTTCTATCATCCCCTTCTCCCATGATTCCATTTATTATTTAATTATAAACTAATCTTAAGTTAAAATTGCTGCATAGGAACTAGTAATTCATTTTGACAAAGATACCAAAGAGAATTAAAAGTAATATAATATGCTAAATTATATATACTTTAATATAACTGAAAATATAGAACACATTTAAAGTTATATACACATTTATAATTATCAGACTTACACTAGTAGAATCTTTTTCTTTTTTATTTTATGTATATTTTACCTATTTAATTTATTAATGTCTTCTTTCAGAAATATTAAATCACAACTAGCCACTGCAGGGTTTTTTTTTTTTTTTTTTTTTTTCACATAGCTTTTCTTATGATGGATCTTAATCTTGTCAGCAGTATTGTTTGCAGTTTTTCCTGTGTATATTTTTCAAGAAAAAGCTGATTTTAATGGCTCTGTATTATGAAAAATCCTGTGTCAAAACCACAAGTTTGTCAGATATATATATGATATATATAGTATAGAGAGGAAGAGATACACACATTCACATGTGTTGAAATAAACCGATTTCACAATGTTATTATGAATGGTGAATTTTTGTTTAAAAAAAAAGTCTGGATAACCACAATGTCTGATGACCACACTCACCTAGAGCCAGACATCCTGTTTCCTAAGTAGGCCTTAGGAAACATCACTACAAACAAAGCTATTGACGGTGATGGGATTCCAGCTAAGCTATTTCAAATCCTATAAAATGTTGCTGTTAAAGTGCTGTATTCAATATGTCAGCAGATTTGAAAAACTGAATGTGGCCATAGAAATGGAAAAAGTCAACTTTTATTCTAATCCCAAAGAAGAGCAATGCTAAATAATTTTACACTACTGTGCAATTTTGCTCATTTCACATGCTAGCAAGGTAATGCTCAAAGTCCTACCAGCTAAGCTTCAACAGTATCTGAACAGAGAATTTCCAGATGTACAAGCTGGATTTAGAAAAGGCAGAGGAACCAAATATCAAATGTCAGCATCCTTTGGATCATAGAGAAAGCAAAGGAATTCCAGAAGAATATCTATTTCCGCTTCACTGACTACCTGAAATTCTTTGACTGTGTGGATCACATCATACTGTGGAAAATTCTTAAAGAGAGGGGAATACAAGATCACCTTACCTGTCTCCTGAGAAACCTGTATGCAGGTCAGGAAGCAACAGCTAGAACTGAACATGGAACAACAGACTGGTTCAAAATTGGAAAAGAAGTACGTCAAGGCTGTATATTGCCACACTGTTTATTTAACTGACATGCAGAGTACATCATGCAAAATGCCAGGCTGGATGAGTCACAAGCTAGAATCATAATGCTGGGAGAAATATCAACAACCTCAGATATGGAAATGATACCACTTTAATTGCAGAAAGCAAAGAGGAACTAAATAGCCTGTTGTAGAGGGTGAAAGAGGAGAGTGAAAAAGCTGGCTTAAAACTGAACATTCAAAAAATGAAGATCATAGCACCCTGCTCCATCACTTCATGGCAAATTGATGGGGGGAAATGTGGAAACAGTGACAGATTTTGTTTTCTTGGGGTCCAAGATCACTGCAGGTGGTGACTGCAGCCATGAAATTAAAACACACTTGCTCCTTGGGAAAAAAAGCTCTGACAAACCTAGATAGCATAATATAAAGCAGAGATATCACTTTGCTAAAAAAGGTCCATATAGTCAAAGCTATGGTTTTTCCAGTAATTATATGGATGTGATAGTTGGACCATAAAGAAGGCTGAGTGCTGAAGAACTGATACTTTCAAATTGTTGTGCTGGAAAAGACTCTTGAGAGACCCTTGGACAGCAAGGAGATCAAACCCGTCAATCCTAAAGTAAATCAATCCTGAATATTCATTGGAAAGACTTAGACTGCAGTGGTTTAGTTGCTAACTTGTTTCTGACCCTTGTAACCCCAAGGACTATAGCTCACCAGGCTCCTTTGTCCATGGAATTTCCCAGGAAAGAATACTGGAGTGTATTGCCATTTCATTCAGCAGGGGATCTTCTCAACCTAGGAGTCGAACCTCAGTCTACTGTGTTGCTGGCAGACTCCTGCACTGCAGGCGGATTCTGACCAACTGAGCTTCAAGGGAAGGTATACTAAGGCTACTTGATATGAAGAGCCAACTCAGTGGAAAAGGTCTTGATGCTTGGCAAGATTGAGGGCAGGAACAAAAGGGGATGACAGATGATGATATGGTTGGATGGCATCATTGACTTGATAGACATGAGTTGGAGCAAACTCCAGGAGACAACGAAGGACAGGGGAGCCTGACATGGTGCATTTCATGGGGTTGCAAAGAGTTGGACACAACTTAGTGACTGAGAAACAACAAAATAGACTGGAATTGGACATGCCACATTTCTCAGGAAATGAAAGTGAAGAGAGATGTATGAAAATATTTTGAAAGAATGACAGTTTAGAATACTTTGCTTCAAGCATATAGTTTGATCAAGGCTATTCCTAGATAAAACAATATCATTAAAGATTGGCCATTTTGCCAGTCCAGGTTCGATGCATGATACTGGATGCTTGGGGCTAGTGCACTGGGACGACCCAGAGGGATGGTATGGGGAGGGAGGAGGGAGGAGGGTTCAGGATGGGGAACACATGTATACCTGTGGCGGATTCATTTCGATATTTGGCAAAACTAATACAATTATGTAAAGTTTAAAAAATAAAATTAAATTAAAAAAAAAAAAAGATTGGCCATTTTAGTAAAAGGCAAACTCAATACTGTATTTGTTTTGAGCACCAAAAAATTTTACTACATTTTTTAATAAGAAAATGGATACTGTGACAATCATTGAGAAAAAATTATTTGAAGAGCATTTTTGCTTTGATAATCAATTCTATTGTCCAAATAACTTCATAAGCCTAAGGATTTCTTTGGAAGGAATGATGCTAAAGCTGAAACTCTAGTACTTTGGCTACCTCATGTGAAGAGTTGACTCATTGGAAAAGACTCTGATGCTGGGAAAGATTGAGGGCAGGAGGAGAAGGGGACGACAGAGGATGAGATGGCTGGATGGCATCACTGACTTGATGGACATGAGTCTGAGTGAACTCCGGGAGTTGGTGATGGATGGGGAGGCCTGGTGTGCTGTGATTCATGGGGTCGCAGAGAGTCGGACAGGTGTGAGTGACTGAACTGAACTGAAGGAGTCAAGCATTCTCATCTTCCAGAGAATGGAAGAATTATAAATACACCTAATAAATTCACTATACACTTTGCAATACAGATTATGTATGAATTGCTGAAACTTTCATAAAGAACCACAGCCTCAGTTGTATATGTAGGCACAGTGGAGTTGAGTAAAGTCAAAACAAGCAAAATATAGTGGAAGGTTTATTTAACATATTTGTCTTAATCAATGATTGACTTTACTCATGACCATTATATCTACTACTGTGGGCAAGAATCCCTTAGAAGAAATGGAGTAGCCATTATAGTCCATAAAAGAGTACAAAATGCATTCAGTTCAGTTCAGTTCAGTCGTTCAGTCGTGTCCAACTCTTTGAGACCCCATGAATTGCAGCATGCTAGGCCTCCCTGTCCAACACCAACTCCCGGAGTTCACTCAAACTCACATCCACCGAGTCAGTGATGCCATCCAGCAATCTTATCCTCTGTTATGCCCTTCTCCTCCTGCCCCCAATCCCTCCCAGCATCAGAGTGTTTTCCAATGAGTCAATTCTTCACATGAGGTGGCCAAAGTACTGGAGTTTCAGCTTTAGCATCAGTCCTTCCAAAGAACACCCAGGACTGATCTCCTTTAGAATGGACTGGCTGGATCTCCTTTCAGTCCAAGGGACTCTGAAGAGTCTTCTCTAACACCACAGTTCAAAAGCATCAATTCTTTGGCACTCAGCTGTTTTCACAGTCCAAATCTCACATCCATACATGACTACTGGAAAAAACATGGAAAACTACTGGAAAAAAACTTGACTAGACAGACCTTTGCTGGCAAAGTAATGTCTCTGCTTTTGAATATGCTATCTAGGTTGGTCATAACTTTCCTTCCAAAGAGTAAGTGTCTTTTAATTTCATGTCTGCAATCACCATCTGCAGTGATTTTGGAGACCAAAAAAATGAAGTCTGACACTCTTTCCACTGTTTCCCTATCTATTTCCCATGAAGTGATGGGACCAGACACGATGATCTTAGTTTTCTAAATGTTGAGCTTTAAGCCAACCTTTTCACTCTCCACTTTCACTTTCATCAAGAGGCTTTTTAGTTCCTCTTCACTTTCTGCCATAAGGGTGGTGTCATCTGCATATCTGACATTATTGATATTTCTCCCGGCAATTTTGATTCCAGCTTGTGCTTCTTCCAGTCCAGAGTTTCTCATGATGTACTCTGCATATAAGTTAAATAATCAGGAAGACAATGTACAGCCTTGACGTACTCCTTTTCCTATTTGGAATCAGTCTGTTGTCCCATGTCCAGTTCTAACTGTTGCTTACTGACCTGCATATAGGTTTCTCAAGAGATAGGTCAGGTGGTCTGGTATGCCCATTTCTTGAAGAATTTTCCAAAGTTTACTTTGATACACACAGTCAAAGCTTTGGCATTGTAATTAAAGCAGAAATAGATTTTTTTCTGGAATTCTCTGGCTTTTTCAATGATCCAGCAGTTGTTGACAATTTGATTTCTGGTTCCTCTGCCTTTTCTAAAACCAGCTTGAACATCAGGAAGTTCACTGGCTTGGAGAATTTTGAGCATTACTTTACTAGCGTGTGAGATGAGTGCAATTGTGTAGTAGTTTGAGCATTATTTGGCATTGCCTTTCATTGGGATTGGAATGAAAACTGACCTTTTCCAGTCCTGTGGTCACTGCTGAGTTTTCCAAATTTGCTGGCATATTGAGTGCAGCACTTTCACAGCATCATCTTTCAGGATTTGAAATAGCTCAACTGGAATTCCATCACTCCACTAGCTTTGTTCATAGTGATGCTTCCTAAGGCCCACTTGACTTCACATTCCAGGATGGCTGGCTCTAGGTGAGTGATCACACCATTGTGATTATCTGGGTCTTGAAGATCTTTTTTGTACAGTTCTTCTGTGCATTCTTGCCGTCTCTCCTCAATATCTTCTACTTCTGTTAAGTCCATACCATTTCTGTCCTTTATCCAGCCCATCTTTGCATGAAATGTTCCCTTGGTATCTCTAATTTTCTTGAAGAGATCTTTAGTCTTTCCCATTCTGTTGTTTTCCTCTATTTCTTTGCATTGATTGCTGAGGAAGGCTTTCTTATCTCTTCTTGCTATTCTTTGGAACTCTGCATTCAGATGTTTATATCTTTCTTTTTCTTCTTTGCATTTTGCTTTTCTTCTTTTCACATCTATTTGTAAGGTCTCTCCAGACAGCCATTTTGCTTTTTTGCATTTCTTTTCCATGGGGATGGTTGATCCCTGTCTCCTCCACAATGTCATGAACCTCCATCCATCGTTCATCAGACACTCTGTCTATCAGATCTAGTCCCTTAAATCTATTTCTCCCTTCCACTGTATAATCATAAGGTATTTGATTTAGGTCATACCTGAATGGTCTAGTGGTTTTTCCTACTTTCTTCAATTTAAGTCTGAATTTGGCAATAAGGAGCTTATAATCTGAGCCACAGTCAGCTCTTGGTCTTGTTTTTGCTAACTGTATAGAGCTTCACCATTTTTGGCTGCAAAGATTATAATCAATCTGACTTCTATGTTGACCATCTGGTGATGCCCATGTGTAGAGACTTCTCTTGTGTTGTTGGAAGAGGGTGTTTACTATGACCAGTTTGTTCTCTTGGAAAAACTCTATTAGTATTTACCCTGCTTCATTCCATATTCCAAGGCCAAATTTCCCTTTACTCCAGGTGTTTCTTGACTTCCTACTTTTGCATTCTAGTCCACTATAATGAAAATGACTTCTTTTTGGGGGGTGTTAGTTCTAAAATGTCTTGTAGGTCTTCATACAACCATTCAATTTCAGCTTCTTCAGAATTACTGGTTGGGACATAGACTTGGATTACTTTGATATTTAATGGTTTGCCTTGGAAACAAACAGAGATCATTCTTCATTACTTGGATGCAATCTTAAAAACAACAGAATGATCGCTGTTCATTTCCAAGGCAAACCATTCAATATCACGGGAATCCAAGACTCTGCCCTGACCAGTAATGCTCACAAAGCTGAAGTTAAACCACCTTCAAAAATAACACCCCAAAAAAGATGTTCTTTTCATTATACGAGACAGGAATGCAAAAGTAGGAAGTCAAGAAACACCTGGAGTAACAGGCAAATTTGGCCTTGGAGTACAGAATGAAGCAGGGCAAAGGCTAATAGACTTTTGCCAAGAGAACACAATGGTCATAGCAAACACCCTCTTCCAACAACACGAGAGAAGACTTTACACATGGAAATCACCAGATGGTCAACACTGAAATCAAATTGATTATATTCTTTGCAGCCAAAGATGGAGAAGCTCTATACAGTCAGCAAAAATAAGACCAAGAGCTGACTGTGGCTCAGATTATGAACTCCTTATTGCCAAATTCAGACATAAATTGAAGAAAGTAGGGAAAACCACTAGATCATTCAGATATGACTAAATGAAATCTCTTTCCTTTATACAGTGGAAATGACAAATAGATTCAAGGGATTGGATCTGATAGTCAGAGTGCTTGAAGAACTATGGATGGATGACATTGTCAGGAGACAGGGATCATGATCATCCCCAAGGAAAAAAACGCAAAAAAAGCAAAGTGGCTGTCTGAGGAGGCCTTACAAATAGCTGTGAAAAGAAGAGAAGCGAAAAGGAGAAAAGGAAACATATACCTATTTGAATGCAGAGTTCCAAAGAATAACAAGGAGAGACAAGAAAGCTTTCCTCAGTGATCAGTGCAAAGAAATAGAGGAATACAATAGAACGGGAAAGAAGAGAGATCTCTTCAAAAAAGTTAGAGATACCACGGGAACATTACAGGCAAAGATGGGAATAATAAAGGACAGAAATGGTATGGACTTAACAGAAGCAGAAGATATTAAGAAGAGATAGCAAGAATACACAGAAGAACTGTACAAAAAAGATCATGACCCAGGTAACCATGATGCTGTGATCACTCACCTACAGCCAGACATCCTGGAATGTGAAGTCAAGTGGGCCTCAGAAAGCATCACTATGAACAAAGCTAGTGAAGGTGATGGAATTACAGTTGAGTTCTTTCAAATCCTAAAAGATGATGCTGTGAAAGTGCTGCACTCAATATGCCAGCAAATTTGGAAAACTCAGCAGTGGCCACAGGACTGGAAAAGGTCAGTTTTCATTCCAATCCCAAAGAAAAGCAATGCCAAAGAATGCTCAAACTACCCACAATTGCACTCATCTGACATGCTAGCAAAGTAATGCTCAAAATTCTCCAAGCCAGGCTTCAGGAGTACGTGAACCGTGAACATCCAGATGTTCAAGCTGGATTTAAAAAAGGCAGAGGAACGAGAGACAAAATTCCCAACATATGTTACATCATAGAAGAAGTAGGAGAATACCAGAGAAACATCTATTCCTGTACTGACTATGGAAATCATTTGATTGTATGTATCACAACAAACTGTGGAAAATTCTTCAAGAGATGGGAATACCAGACCACCTGACCTGCATGTTGTAAAATGTGTATGCAGGTGAGCAAGCATCAGTTAAAACTGGATATGGAACAACAGACTGGTTCCAAATAGAGAAAGGAGTATGTCAAGGCTGTATATTGTCACCCTGCTTATTTAACTTATATGCAGAGTACATCATGAGAAATGCTGGGCTGGAAGAAGCACAAGCTGGATCAAGATTGCCAGGAGAAATATCAATAATCTCAGTTATGCAGATCATACCACACTTATGGCAGAAAGTGAAGAGGAACTAAAAAGCCTCTTGATAAAAGAGGAGAGTGAAATGGTTGGCTTAAAGCTCAACATTCAGAAAACTAAGATCATGGAGTCTGGTCCCATCATTTCATGGGAAATAGATGGGGAAACAGTGGAAACAGTGACAGATTTTATTTTTGGGTGCTCCAAAATCACTGCAGATGGTGACTGCAGTCATGAAATTAAAAGATGCTTACTCCTTAGAAGAAAAGTTTTGATGAAACTAGACTGCATATTAAAAAGCAGAGACAATACTTTGCCAATAAATCTCCATCTAGTCAAAGCTATGGTTTTTCCAGTAGTCATGTTTGGATTTAAGAGTTGCGCTATAAAGAAAGCTGTGCACCGAAGAATTCATGCTTTTGAACTGTGGTGCTGGAGAAGACTCTTGAGAGTCCCTTGGACTGCAAGGAGATCCAGCCAGTCAATCCTAACGGAAATCAGTCCTGAACATTCTTTGGAAGGACGGATGCTGAAGCTGAATGAAACTCCAATGCTTTGGCCACCTGATGCAAAGAACTTACTCTTTGGAAAAGACCCTGATGCTGGGAAACATTGAAGGTGGGAGGAGAAGGGGACCATGGAGGATGAGATGGTTGGGTGGTATCTCCAACTCAATGAACATGAGTTTGAGTAAACTCAGATATTTGGTGATAGACAAGGGTCCTAGTGTATTGCAGTTCATGGGGTCACAAAGAGTCAGACATGACTGAGCCACTGAACGTTACTTTACCCGTTTAAAATGAGAACAATATTTATCTTGTAAATTTAAAGAGTTCTGACATAAAAGTTAATATATGTGGAAATATTTTCTATATCAAAGAACATTACTATATAAGGTGCTATTATTATTGCATTTATTAATATAATGTATAATTATGAATAGTTATAATGATATTATACTGTAAAAGATATCTATTCAATAGAAATTATGTACAAAGCACTATTCTAGGTGATAAACACAGGACTGAAAGAAACAAAATATCATTATCTTCATGATTTTTGATTAAGAAAATTATGTTATATAGTATTCTTGTGAACTTTTGAACAGATTAAAAATTTCAACTTTATCTCTGCAAGAGTTTAATTTTATTCATCTATTGGGAGGCATCCCTTAGAGATATTGCTGTAATAATGAATGAACAGAAAGAAGTTTCAACTTTTTATTTTTGACCATCTTATTGAAAAGACTTCTCTGTAGGCTAACTCACCTTGAAGTTTTAAATTCTTAGGTATTAAAAATTCTATGTGATCTTTCTCTAAATAACTCTTTATAGCCCTTCTTTAAGAAGGAACCAATCCTAATCGAGACAAATGTGGTCTTCACAGTGCTATTACATCAAGCATATGTGGAAAGCAAAAGAATATGTATATTCAGTATATAGAAGCATTCATATTTGCAGAAAAATTAAAAGTAGTGAAATCTAGGCATAGTAAAGAAAACACTTAAAAGGTAAAGTAGTTGATGAATGCCGACATGAAATACAACTGAAAGACAAGCAAAGACAGCCAAGTACTGCGAGATAATTCATTCATTAAAGTAAATTAACTTACTGTCATAACAAACACCCTCTTCCAACAACACAAGAGAAGACTCTACACATGGACATCACCAAATGGTCAACACCGAAATCAGACTGATTATATTCTTTGCAGCCAAAGATGGAGAAGCTCTGTAACAGTCAGCAAAAACAAGACCAAGAGCTGACTGTGGCTCAGACCATGAACTCCTTAGTGCCAAATTCAGACTTAAATTGAAGAAAGTAGGGAAAACCATTAGACCATTCAGGTATGACCTAAATCAAATCCCTTATGATTATACAGTGGAAGTGAGAAATAGATTTAAGGGCCTAGATCTGATAGAGTGCCTGATGAACTATGGAATGAGGTTCGTGACATTGTACAGGAGACAGGGATCAAGACCATCCCCATGGAAAAGAAATGCAAAAAAGCAAAATGGCTGTCTGGGGAGGCCTTACAAAGAGCTGTAAAAAAAAAAAAAGGGAAGCAAAAAGCAAAGGAGAAAAGGAAAGATATAAGCATCTGAATGCAGAGTTCCAAAGAATAGCAAGAAGAGATAAGAAAGCCTTCTTCAGTGATCAATGCAAAGAAATAGAGGAAAACAACAGAATGGGAAAGACTACGGATCTCTTCAAGAAAATCAGAGATACCAAAGAAACATTTCATGCAAAGATGAGCTCAATAAAGGACAGACATGGTATGGACCTAACAGAAGCAGAAGATATTAAGAAGAGATAGCAAGAATACACAGAAGAACTGTACAAAAAGATCTTCACGACCCAGATAATCACGATGGTGTGATCACTAACCTAGAGCCAGACATCCTGGAATGTGAAGTCAAGTGGGCCTTAGAAAGCATCTCTATGAACAAAGCTAGTGGAGGTGATAGAATTCCAGTTGAGCTATTTCAAATCCTGAAAGATGATGCTGTGAAAGTGCTGCAATCAGTATGCCAGCAAATTTAGAAAACTCAGCAGTGTCCACAGGACTGGAAAAGGTCCGTTTTCATTCCAATCCCAAAGAAGAGCAATGCCAAAGAATGCTCAAACTATCACACAATTGCACTCATCTCACACGCTAGCAAAGTAATGCTCAAAATTCTCCAAGACAGGCTTCAGCAATATGTGAACCGTGAACTTCCTGATGTTCAAGCTGGTTTTAGAAAAGGCAGAGGAACCAGAGATCAAATTGCCAACATCCACTGGATCATCAAAAAAGCAAGAGAGTTCCAAAAAACATCTATTTCTGCTTTATTGACTATGCCAAAGCCTTTGACTGTGTGGATCACAATCAACTGTGGAAAATTCTTCAAGAGATGGGAATATCAGACCACCTCATCTGCCTCTTGAGAAATTTGTATGCAGGTCAGGAAGCAACAGTTAGAACCGGACATGGAACAATAGACTGGTTCCAAATAGGAAAAGGAGTACGTCAAGGCTGTATATCGTCACCCTGCTTATTTAACTTCTATGCAGAGTACATCATGAGAAACGCTGGGCTGGAAGAAACACAAGCTGGAATCAAGATTGCTGGGAGAAATATCAATAACCTCAGATATGCAGATGACACCACCCTTATGGCAGAAAGTGAAGCAGAACTAAAAAGCCTCTCTATGAAAGTGAAAGTGGAGAGTGAAAAAGTTGGCTTAAAGCTCAACATTCAGAAAACGAAGATCATGGCATCCGGTCCCATCACTTCATGGGAAATAGATAGGGGAACAGTGGAAACAGTGTCAGACTTTATTTTTCTGGGCTCCCAAATCACTGCAGATGGTGACTGCAGCCATGAAATTAAAAGACGCTTACTCCTTGGAAGGAAAGTTATGACCAACCTAGATAGCATATTCAAAAGCAGAGACATTACTTTGTCAACAAAGTTTCGTTTAGTCAAGGTTTTTCCTGTGGTCATGTATGGATGTGAGAGTTGGACCGTGAAGAAAGCTGAGTGCCGAAGAATTGATGTTTTTGAACTGTGGTGTCGGAGAACACTCTTGAGAGTCCCTTGGACTGCAAGGAGATCCACCGAGTCCATTCTGAAGGAGATCAGCCCTGGTATTTCTTTGGAGGGAATGATGCTGAAGCTGAAACTCCAGTACTTTGGCCACCTCATGCGAAGACTTGACTCATTGGAAGAGACTCTGATGCTGGGAGGGATTGGGGGCAGGAGGAGAAGGGGATGACAGAGAATGAGATGGCTGGATGGCATCACCGACTCGATGGACGTGAGTCTGAGTGAACTCTGTGAGTTGGTGATGGACAGGGAGGCCTGGCATGCTGCGATTCATAGGGTTGCAAAGAGTCGGACATGACTGAGCAACTGATCTGATCTGATAAGCATTATAAAATAATTTCCACACTTACGTTAAACATTCTCAAGAGTTTGCTAAGATAAATATGCTCATGAGACATGACTAAAACATGTCCACATATATTTTTGTTATTGTTGTTTAGTCACTAGGTCATGTCTGACTCTTTAACCCCATGGACAGTAGCTGCCAGGCTCCTCTGTCCATGGGATTTCCCAGTCAAGAATACTGGAGTAGGTTGTCAGTTTCTTCTCCAGAGGATCTTTCTGACCCAAGGATCAAACCTGAATCTCCTTCATTGTCACCTGGTTCTTTACCACTAAGCCACGAAGGAAGCCCCCACATATATCTACTCCTTACAATTTAAATTTGTCTCTAAATAAAAACCTGTTAAAAATGTATGATGTATTCAATTTCTGGATATGCAAACAACCTCCATAGGCAGAGAAAAAGCATCATTTGAGAAAGGAAAAGTTTATGGAAATAATAAAAAACTCAAAATTATATATATATGTGTGTATATATATATATATATATATATATATATATGGCTTGTACATAAAAATTAACATAAGAAAGATATATCACCATCTCTGAAAGAAGAAAAGAGGGGGATTGCTGGCAGGGGAGGTTTGCAGAGAGTGATACTTGGAGGGGCATTCTTCATTCTATCATTCTGTTCTATCATTCTATTTTCTTTGGTAATATTTCAAAACTTTGGCAATTCACCATCATCTTTTATTAAAATTGTGATTTAAAAAGTTATGACACAGAAAATTACACTGTGAATAAAACAAAATCTAAAGAAAAACCTGCTTCAAGCCACATGGAATTAGCATATGTACTAAAAACAGACTGTGATTGCAAAAATGGGTACATATATCTTGGACATGTCCACAAAGCAACAAGTTGCACAATTCAAATTTATTTCTTATGGTATATTATGACTAAAATATACTATTGAGTGAAGTGCTGAAGTTCTTTGCCAAAAAATGTAATGTCACTCTGTATAATAAGCTCCAGCTTCATCCACGTCATTAGAACTGATTCAAATGTATTCCTTTTAATGGCTGAGTAATATTTCATTGTGTATATGTACCACAGCTTTCTATCCATTCATCTCCTGATGGACATCTAGGTTGCTTCCATGTCCTGGCTATTATAAACAGTGCTGTGATGAACATTGGGGTACACGTGTCTCTTTCACTTCTGGTTTCCTCGATGTGTATGCCCAGCAGTGGGATTACTGGGTTGTATGGCAGTTCTATTTCTAGTTTATTAAGGAATCTCCACACGGTTCTCCATAGTGGCTGTACTAGTTTTCACTCCCACCAACAATGTAAGAGAGTTCCCTTTTCTCCACATCCTCTCCAGCATTTATTGCTTGTAGACTTTTGGATAGCAGCCATTCTGACTGGCGTGAAATGGTACCTCATTGTGGTTTGGATTTGCATTTCTCTGATAATGAATGATGTTGATCATATTTTCATATGTTTGTTAGCCATCTGTATGTCTTCTTTCGAGAAATTTCTGTTTAGTTCTTTGGCTCACTTTCGTTTATTTTTCTGGAATTGAGCTATAGGTGTTGCTTGTATATTTTTTAGATTAATTCTTTGTCCGTTGCTTTGTGTGCTATTATTTTCTCCCATTCTGAAGTCTGTCTTTCACCTTGCTTATAGTTTCCTTTGTTGTGCAGAAACTTTTAATTTTAATTAGGTCCCATTTGCTTATTTTTGCTTTTATTTCCAATATTCTGGGACGTGGGTCATAGAGGATCCTGCTGTGGTTTATGTTGGAGAGTGTTTTGCCTATGTTCTCCTCTATGAGTTTTATAGTTTCTGGTCTTACACTTAGGTCTTTAATCCATTTTGAGTTTATTTTGATGTATGGTATTATAAAGTGTTCTAGTTTCATTCTTTTACAAGTGGTTGACCAGTTTTCCCAGCACCACTTGTTAAAGAGATTGTCTTTAATCCATTATATATTCTTGCCTCCTTTGTCAAAGATAAGGTGTTCATAGGTGTGTGGATTTATCTCTGGGCTTTCTTTTTTGTTCCATTGATCTCTATTTCTGTGTTTGTGCCAGTCCCATATTATCTTGATGACTGTGGCTTTGTAATAGAGCCTGTAGTCAGGCAGGTTGATTCCTCTAGCTCCATTCTTCTTTCTTAAGATTGCTTTGGCTATTTGAGGTTTTTTTGTATTTCCATACTAATTGTGAAATTATTTGTTCTAGATCTCTGAAAAATACTGTTGGTAGCTTGATAGGGATTGCATTGAATTTATAGATTGCTTTGGGTAGTATACTCATTTTAGCTATATTGATTCTTCTGATTCATGAACATGGTATATTTCTCCATCTATTTGTGTCCTTTTTGATTTCTTTCACCAGTGTTTTATAGTTTTCTATATATAAGTCTTTTGTTTCTTTAAGTAGATATATTCCTAAGTATTTTATTCTTTTCATTGCAATGGTGAATGAAATTGTTTCATTAATTTCTTTTTCTGTTGTCTAATTGTTAGTGTATAGGAATGCAAGGAATTTCTGTGTGTTGATTTTATATCCTGCAACTTTACTATATTCATTGATTAGCTCTAGTAATTTTCTGGTGGAGTCTTTAGGGTTTTCTGTGTATAGGATCATGTCATCTGCAAACAGTGAGAGTTTTACTTCTTCTTTTCCAATCTGGATTCCTTTTTTTTCTTTTTTTGCTCTGATTGCTGTGGCCAAAATTTCCAGAACTATGTTGAATAATAGTGGTGAGAGTGGGCACCCTTGCCTATTATACAGAGTGAAGTAAGCCAGAAAGAAAAACACCAATACAATATACTAATGCATATATATGGAATTTAGAAAGATGGTAACGATAACTCTGTATGCGAGACAGCAGAAGAGATACAGATGTATAGAACAGTCTTTTGTACTCTGTGGGAGAGGGCAAAGGCAGGACGATATGGGAGAATGGCACTGAAACATGTAAATTATCACATGTGAAACGAATCACCAGTCCAGGTTCTATGCATGATACAGGGTGCTTGGGGCTGGTGCACTGTAATGACCCAGAGGGATGGGATGGAGAGGGAAGTGGGAGGGGGGTTCAGGATGGGGAACACATATACAACATGGTGGATTCATGTCAATGTATGGCAAAACCAATACAATATTATGAAGTAAAAAATAAAAATAAATAAATTTTAAAAAATGAAGGATTAAATAAATACTTAAATCATGGGGAAAAAAAGTAATGTCAAAATACTGCATACTTTTTTTTTTAATATTTTCCACTGAAATACATACTGTTCATGTTGCTCCATGGACAGAAAGCAACGACAAAGCTAGAGAGTGTTTTAAAGGACAGCGACATCATTTTGCAGACAAAGGTCCATATAGTCAAAGCTATAGTTTTCTAGTAGACATATACATGTGAGAGGTGGACCATAAAGAAGGCTAAATGCCAAAGAATTGATGTTTTCAAAATGTGTTGCTAGAAAAGATTCTTTTTTTTTTTATTTTAGCATTTTTGTTGAGATGTAATTTAACTACTATAAAATTGACAAGTTTTATTTATTATTTTTTTTTTTACTTTACAATATAGTATTGGTTTTGCCATACATCAACATGCATCCACCACGGGTGTACCCGTGTTCTTGAGAATTCCTTGGATTCAAGGAAATCAAACCAGTCAATCTGAAAGGAAATCAATATGAATCCGCCACGGGTATACACGTGGTCCCCATCCTGAAACCCCCTCCCACCTCCTTCCCCATACAAGTAATTAGCCTCCAATTAAAATAAATAAATTTAAATTAAAAAAATAAAATAGAATAAAAAAATAGGAAATCAACCCTGAATATTCATCGGAAGGATTTATGTTGAAGTTGAAGCTCCGATATTTTGGCCACCTGATGTGACTCACTGGGAAATGAAAGGGCTGACTCACTGGGAAATGATCCTGATACTGGGAAAGACAGATGGCAAAAGGAGGAGGGGGCAGCAGAGAATGAGATGGTTAGATAGCATTACCAACTTAATGGACATGAATTTGTACAAACTCTGGGAGATAGTGAAGGACAGAGGAACATGGCTTGCTGCAGCCAATAGGTCGCAAAGAGTCAGACACACTTAATGACTGAACAACCACAACAACTGAAATCCATTATTCAAAAAAAAAAAGAGGGAGAGAGAGAAGTCATTAATGGGAGGTTGCAGAGCTTTTCATGCGCTCTGATGGTGCAAATTCATAATGGAGCAGACTATGTGTGAGGTAAATCTGTAAGATATTATGTTTGAGAAGAGCAGTTTATTTGACCAGCAGTCCACTAAGAAGTTAGAAAAAAGGACAAAATTTTAGGATATTTCTTGGAACTCCTTTTGCCTTGGAGTTCTGAGAATGTGGGCACTCATTAATTTTAGGAATCTGATTTTACCATGCATAATGTAACCTGTATGCAAATTAAGAGGTAATGTTCTATTAAATCACTCAAATCTGCTACAAAAGGGGAAAGACCTTCCTTAGGTAGCAAAGCACCAGTAAATTCCCCACAGGCTGCAGTTTGGCTCAATTGGTCAAATCTATAGTCAGGGAAAAAGTATAAATTAAATTTTTAAGGGAATAAGTTTTTAAATGTTTATTTTAATATAAAATAAAATGTTAATACTTTCTAAGAATATAGTAAGCAGTCATTAATGAGAAAGAACTGTCTTAAAAATGATTCAGTTATTAAAAAGGAATTAAACATTTATACCAAAATTTTAGACTTTAATATCATTACATATCATCTTCAAAATACTGTATTAAGTATGAACATTCTCTCAAAAAACCTAGCAATGTTTTAAGAAAGAAAATTGTTATACAAATAGCTAAAGTAAAAATATTATAATGCTAAAAATAAATAGCTAAAGGGAAAATTTCATAGTGCCAGGTCTTTGTCCAAATCAAAAATCTACCTAATATATCTCTTTCCTGGAATTTTTCTCTAAGTTGTTAAAATGATTATAATTGATGTGTGTGATGTAAATTTTCCAACACACATATGAAAAAATCACAGTGTCCTTCACATAGATGGTCAAATGGAGTGGAAGATAGTAATAGAAATATTTATAATTACTTGGTAAAACTAATCTGACCTATAGCTATTGATATTACCAATTGATAAGAGTAAAATTTCTATAGGATTCAGAACTTTTAATATACTCTTACATTGTACTTATGTTCACAACATCTTAGGTAACTAACACCCTAGTACATATTCTGTGGCATTAATATTGAGACTGGCTGGATCAGATATCCATTTAGGAAGGTCAATTTCTCAGTCATAGGATATATGAATCATACATTGGTAAGTTCACCTGACTACACTCTTAGTCCTATTGTTAGTAGCTGAGTTATCATTTAAGTTTAGGTTTAACATACTTATACCAATATCAGATCTTTGAAGTAAAAAACAAGCAAGCAAAAAATAATATATTGAAGATGAAACTGTCATAGTAGCAAATGACTGTAAACTCCCCAAGGTAAAAAAAAAAAAAAAAGAGAGAAGACAATAACTTACTGACAAGCATAGTCAAAAAGGCAAAATAAAAGTTAAATGTCCAATAGAATAGTTCTCCCCATAAAAGAAAACACAAGCACTGTGGAAGAAAAACAAGCATCATGGTGTAGAAAACACTAAGTCTGTAGAGAGAAGAGCTGCTACCTTATTTTTTAATATGATTAGATTGAAATTAATCTGTAATGCAGAGAAGTGTTGGCACCCATCAGTGGAATAGAAAATACAGAAGAATTTCTATATCAGCAGGTAGAGAGAAAGACTGAATAGCAGTATCTTTAGAATGCAAAAATAAGGGTAAAAGGGTAAAAGTGAAAGGACACCATAAATATGAACTACAGTAAGTTAGAAAAACCCAAATCAAATGTAGAAGTCATTAGGCTAAAAGAGACAAAAATTTTCAGAGTTAAGAAAGCTGAGATGCATGCATTTTACATAAATCCTGACAAGGCAAAGCAACAAAATAGTTGAAAAGGAACATTTGGACAAGGACAGTCATTAAAATAAAAAAAAAAAAAAAAACAGGAATGACAAATTAACATCGTATGTGTTAGAGCCAGACTAAGATACCAGGTGCACCAAGTGACATTATTTAATGACTGAGATCCAATTTATAAACATTATTAACAGTCATAAACCTTAAACTATAAAATTCATAAAGATACATATATTGATATTCGATCTCACCAAAGTAGGGGGAAAAAAAAACTTAGACACACTTGTGAAGTTCACAGTCCAGAGGAATAGGCTCATTAAAAGATTGAGACATGAGATTTAATCATAGGACTATAGAACACTTGCCCTCCCTCCATACCTCACCATCACATTACTAAAACCTTGTTTAGAGCAATTCATTTTACCTACATCATGTCTGGACATCTAGAAAACAATTACAAAAAGCAAAAGTACAATTTAAAGAAAAACTCAATGCAGAGCTATTGTAATTATAAAACTAGGAATTTAAATAACTATGATTAGTAGAGTAAGGGTTTTATAAAGTAAATGTCGTGCAAGAACACATGAGCAATGTAAACAGATTGAAATCGTAAGACAGGATAAAAAATAAATGTTGGACATTTAAAAAAAAAACTAACAGAAATGAAGAATCCCTTTGATGGACTTATTAGTGGATTGGACATGGTTGAGGAAATAATCTCAAAGCTAGAGTATATATATAATTCTTAAAAAAAAAAAAAAAAAAAGAAGAAGAAGAAGAGCAAAGGTGGAAAACTAACATAAAATATCCAAAGATTGTAGGACTACAAAAGGAGCAACAAAGGCCAAATGGGAATACCAGAAGGAAAATAAAGACAAAAACAAGAACAGAAGAAATATTTGCAACAATAATGACTGAGAATTTGTCCAAATCAATATCAGACATCAAACCATACATGTAGAAATTTCAGAGAACACCAAACAGGAAAATGCCAAACAAACAAAACAAAAACAAAAGAAACAACCCTACATATAAACATATCATCTTCAAACTACAGAAAATCAAAGATAAATTAAAAAGCATCACAGAAAACAGGAGGGACAAAGATAAGAACTGCAAGCTTCCCTGATAGCTCAGTTGGTAAAGAATCTGCTACAATGCAGGAGACCCCAGTTTGATTCCTGGTTCAGGAAGATCCCCTGGAGTAGGGATAGGCTACCCACTCCAGTATCCTTGGGCTTCCCTTGTGGCTCAGCTGGTTAAAAAAAAAAAAAAAAATCTGCTTGCAATGCAGGAGACCTGGGTTCAACCCCTGGTTGGGAAAATCCCCTGGAGAAGGGAAAGGCTACCCACTCCAGATTTCTGGTGTGGAGAATTCCATGAACTGTATAGCCCATGGGGTCGCAAAGAGTCGGACACGACTGAGTGACTTGCACTTTCACTTTCTCAGAAAATACGTAAACAAAAAGAGGGTGAGGTGTAGACAAAAAAAAAAACCAAAACAACAATAATTATAAAAGTTAATATTAAAGGGGCCTACAAAATATATAGGTGAATATTCAAATAGCTCATAAACTCACTATTGTATTAATGAGAGCCTTCCCAATGCTACTATTGTCTCAAAAATACTATTTTTTTTCTCTTTGTTCTCCCACTGGAATTCTGGGAACTTTTCCCAATAAGTAAATAGTCACCAAAACACAACTTCTAAGAGTTGTCTGGCTTTCCCAGGTGGTTCATTGTTAAAAAAAATTCTGCCTGTCCATGTAGAAGACACAAAAGGCACAGGTTTGACCCCTGGGTTAGAAAGATCCCCTGAAGTAGGAAATGACAACCCACTCCAATATTCTTGCCTGGAAAATCCATGGACAGAGGAGCCTGTGAGCTGCAGCCCATGGGGTCATAAAAATTCTGACATGACTAAGCACCATCAGCAGTAAGAGTTATCTAATATTCCCTTCTCTAGATGCAACTGGCTTAATTGATTCCATATTGTAAGACACCTCGTTGTTTTTATTTTCCTTTTTTTTATGCTTCTCTAAACATTCCTTACAAAAATTTGAATTTATTATTATTCCTTAGAAATAATTCCTAGAACAAAAGTTCTGGATTTTTGAGCCTCTGTAAATTGGCAAATTGCTAATCTAACAGACTATGGAAAATCAAAAGCCACAAATGGTACAGAACTTTTTTTAATACTCTCACTAGCACTAATAATTATTCTACTAAACTTTTGTCAAATTAACAGATGAATATTGTTTCAATTAGTATTTCATTGATTCCTAGAGTGCTTAGTTTAAATATGTTTTTAAAAATTCTTATTTCTTTTCCTATAAATTAACTCTATTTTTCCTCTACCCTTTTCTTTCTATAGAGGTGTGTGGTTTTTTCCAAATGCGCTGTAAATTTATTTATATGATAAAGATATCAATGCTTTGCCACAAAGTAAAGCACAACAAAACACCAACCTAAACTTCTGTATCCTGAAAAAATATCTTACAGAAAGGAGCGCAAGTTCTTTAAAAATTAGGACTAAAGCTACCCTATGACCAGAAATTCCACTACTGGGTATATACCCTGAGAAAACCATAACTGAAAAATACACACACCACAATGCTCATGTGCCAAGTCACTGCAGTTGTGTCTGACTCTTTGTGATCCTATGGACTACAGCTGGCCAGAGTCCTCTGTCCATGGGATTCTCCAACGTTCATAGCAGCACTATTTACAAAAGGCATGACATGGAACAATCTAGATGTCCATAGACAGATGAATGGATAAAGAAGTTGTGGTGTATACACACACACACACACACACACACACACAATGGAATATTACTCAACCACAAAAAGAGATGCATTTGAGTCCATTCTAGTGAGGTGGATGAACCTATAGCCTGTTATACAGAGTGAAGGAAGTCAGAAAAAGAAAAACAAATATCATATATTAACACACACACACACACACACACACATATATACATACACACACATATATATACATCCATATATATAAATATATATATATATATACACAGAATCTAGGAAATTGCTGGTATTGATGAACATATTTTCAGGGAAGAAACAGAGATTCAGATATAGAGAATGGACCGTGGACACAGTGGGGGAAGAAGAAAGTAAGACAAATGGAAAAAGTATCATCAATAGATACACAAAACCATGTGTAAAATAGTTAGCTGGTAAGAATTTGCTATATAATACAGGTCACCTAGGCAGGTGTTCTATGATGACCTAGAAGGGTGGAAGGTGGGGATGGAAGAGAGGCTCAAAAAGAGGTTATGTATTAATATGTATCATTATGGTTGATTTACATTGTTGTGTGGCAGAAACCAACACAACACTGTAAAGCAATTTTCTCCCAAATAAAAATATATTAAAAAATAGAGTGAACGAGAAATAGACTTTCTATCCAAAATCACTGCAGATGGTGATTGCAGCCGTGAAATTAAAAGACTCCTTGGAAGGAAAGTTACGACCAACCTAGATAGCATATTAAATAGCAGAGACATTTGCCAACAAAGGTCCGTCTAGTCAAGGCTATGGTTTTTCCAGTGGTCATGCATGGATGTGAGAGTTGGACTGTGAAGAAAGCTGAGCGCCGAAGAATTGATGCTTTTGAACCGTGGTGTTGGAAAAGATTCTTGAGAGTCCGTTGGACTGCAAGGAGATCCAACCAGTCCATCCTAAAGGAGACCAGTCCTGGGTGTTGGAAGGACCCATTGGAAGAACCGATGCTGAAGCTGAAACGCCAATACTTTGGCCACCTCATGCGAAGAGCTGACTCATTAGAAAAGACCCTGATGCTGTGAAAGATTGAGGGCAGGAGGAGAAGGGGACGACAGAGGATGAGACGGCTGGATGGCATCACCGACTCAAGTGAGTCTGAGTGAACTCCGGGGGATAGTGATGGACAGGGAGGCCTGGCGTGCTGCGATCCATGGGGTGGCAAAGAGTCGGACACTACTGAGCAACTGAACCGAGCTGAACTGAAACAAATAAAAATTGATAAAATCCATTGCCAGTAATCATGTCTTGCAAAAAATATTAAAAAAAAAATTTCTCAAGAGAGAAATATAATGTGGTCAAGAACTCAGGTCTAGATAAAGGAAGAGTATAGGAAAAGGTATAGGAAAGATAAAATAAAAACAAAAACTTTTACTTTTCTCATCCTTAATTAGATTAACATATAACATTTTTCAAAATAATAATGCAACAATATTTCAATTATTAAACTTATGTACATATACATAGGTATATATCAACTTATGGATTCTTATATATAAGTGATATAAATGACGGCAGTGCTATAGGAATGGGAGGAAGAAATTATAATTATTTTCTTATTATAAGGTATTGACACTACCTGTGAAATTGTACAGTGTTATTTGAAAGTAGACTTGGATTATTTGAAAATGAATATTGCAAAACCAAAATCACAAACTATAAGATGGTTTTTAAATGTATAACTCATATGCTGAGAGAAAAGGGAATCATATAAAATGCTCAATCATATATAATGCTCAACTAAATGTAAATCATATAAAATGCCCAATTAAAATCACCAAAGGCAAAAAATGAATGGATGACAAAAATAGGAACAAAGAACAAGACAACAAATAGAAAACTATAAGGAATAGAGTAGATCCTAATCCAAGTATATCCATAATCATTTTAAATGTCAATAGTCTAATGTGCCAATTAAAATCTGAGATTTTCAGGTTACCAATATATGTTGCCTACAAGAAACCCTATGAACATTTATAGGACATTTTAATAACTATTAAATAATAATAATATTTTAATGATTTTAAGAAGTCCACGAAATAAGGAACCAGCAAATAATACTGAGGAATGAACAATTTTGTAATGTATTAGGGAAACCAGGGAAATATGACATCTTAGAAACCAAGGGAAGCATGTGCTTGAAAGAAGAGGAAGTGATTTACTATGTCAAATGCTAAAAATTATTTAAATAAAAATAAATCTTACAGTTAAATGTTAGATTTACCAAGAGTAAGCTCATTGGTGACTTTGGCAAGAACTGTTTAAATGAAACAGTGGAAGGAAAAGCCAAACATTTAAATGAGTTTTAGGGAAAAAGATATGAGGAAAATTGGAGAGCGCCTAATTCTCTTTCAGGTACCTTCAGTTCAAATCATTTCAGTCGCTCAGTCATGTCTGACTCTTTGCGACCCCATGAATCGCAGCACGCCAGGCCTCCCTGTGCATCCATCACCATCTCCCGGAATTCACTCAAACTCACGTCCATCGAGTCAGTGATGCCATCTAGCCATCTCTTCCTCTGTCGTCCCTTCTCCTCCTGCCCCCAATCCCTCCCAGCATCAGAATCTTTTCCAATGAGTCAACTCTTCGCATGAGGTGGCCAAAGTACTGGAGTTTCAGCTTTAGCATCATTCCCTCCAAAGAAATCCCAGGGCTGATCTCCTTTAGAATGGATTGACTGGATCTCCTTGCAGTCCAAGGGACTCTCAAGAGTCTTCTCCAACACCACAGTTCAAAAGCATCAATTCTTCAGCGCTCAGATTTCTTCACAGTCCAACTCTCACATCCATACATGACCATTGGAAAAACCATAGCCTTGACTAGACGGACCTTTGTTGGCAAAGTAATGTCTCCACTTTTCAATATACTATCATGGTTGGTCCTAACTTTTCTTCCCAGGAGTAATTGTCTTTTAATTTCATGGCTGAAGTCACCATCTGCAGTGATTTTGGAGCCCCCCAAAATAAAGTCTGACACTGTTTCCACTGTTTCCCCATCTATTTCCCATGAAGTGATGGGACAAGATGCCATGATCTTCATTTTCTGAATATTGAGCTTTAAGCCAACTTTTTCACTCTCCTCTTTCACTTTCATCAAGAGGCTTTTTAGTTCCTCTTCACTTTCTGCCATAAGGGTGATGTCATCTGCATATCTCAGGTTATTGATATTTCTCCTGGCAATCTTGATTCCAACTTGTGCTTCTTCCAGTTCAGCATTTCTCATGATGTACTCTGCATATAAGTTAAATAAGCAGGGTGACAATATACAGCCTCGATGTACTCCTTTCCTATTTGGAACCAGTCTGTTGTTCCATGTCCAGTTCTAACTGTTGCTTCCTGCCCTGCATACAGGTTTCTCAAGAGGCAGATCAGGTGGTCTGGTATTCCCATCTTTCAGAAGAAGCCATAAAAGGAAGAATAGAAGTAGTGTGAAGTCCATGTGAAGGAATACGATACTTATACATGCTCAATTGTTATTCTGCTTGTAAAACATTCCAAATTCCACAAAACAAACTTTAAAATGTCTTAATACATAATTAAATTTTTCAACATACGCATTTTTTTTAGCCTAATATATGTCTTTTCCTGGGCTTTCCTGGTGGCTCAGATGGTAAAGAATCCTCCTGCAATGCGGGAGACCTGGGTTCAATCTCTGGGTTGGGAATATACCCTTGAGGAGGGCATGGCAATCCACTCCACTGTTCTTGCCTGGAGAACCCCTATGGACAGAGGAGCCTGGCAGGCTACAGCCCATGGGTTCGCAAAGAGCCAGACATGACTGTACGACTAAGCACACATACATGCATGTTTCTCCTAGTTGATGCTGATAACATAAATTTAGAATAGTTTTAAATAACTGCAAGAGGGGAACACTAATTCTGCCCAAATTTAATGAGATGACATTTTTTAACAGAGGCTAGAAGTATAGCATATGTCTAATTAGAGAAAAACTGCTGATTCCATTAGAATAAGAATTTCTTCCTCCTAATGAAAATTTATTGATGTATATAGTAATCACTATTTCCATTATATAGCTACAGATTTTTACCCTCTAATCTAATATGCTTTCTCAAAAGATATTTAAATTAAAATATATTTATATATAGTGCATGAATGCTCAGGGGTTCAGTTGTGTCCAACTCTTTATGACGCTATGGACTGTAGCTGGCCAGGGTCCTCTGTCCATGGGATTCTCCAGGCAATAATATTGGAGTAGGTTGCCATTTCTTCTTCCAGGGGACCTTCCTGACCCAGGTATTGAACCAACATCCCCTGCATCTCCTGCATTGGCAGGGGATTCTTTCAACACCAAGCCACGTGGTATATGCATATAAGTAAAAAGATCTATAACACTTAACTAATCATATAATGCATACCATCTCATACAAATCAATAAAATACTATAATCCTCACAATTATATCTATGTATAGAAACTACTATACTGTTTTTCTGAACCAAATACATTTTCCTTAAGGTAGGTATATATTAAGTTTTTATCATGATTTTGTGATTTTACACAAAAATCACAATATCAGATATTGGAAAGTCATGTTTTTACTAACTAAGAAGGAATCTACAAACTCCCATTTTCACCACCCTTTAGACATATGAATTCTTACTTGCTAGTTGCCAAAATTATAAATAAAAACCAGTTAAGTATTATTTTGAAGTTTCTTTTTTCTCAGCAAAAAAAATTAAATAATAATATACTGCATAATAATTTTGGAAATTCAAAATCTCTTTCAGAGTACAAAATTTTTATTAAGGGTGGCAAAAAACTTATTAATAATATTTATGAAATTTTTCTCCTTCTATTTGCCATGAAGTGATGGGACCAGATGCCATGATCTTAGTTTTTTGAAGATCGAGTTTTAGGCCACCTTTTCGTCTTTCAACTCTCCTCTTTCACCCTCATCAAGAGGCTCTTTAATTCCTCTTCACTTTCTACCATTAGAGCAATATCATCTGCATATCTGAGGTTATTGACATTTCTCCCAGAAATCTTGATTCCAGCTTGTGCTTCATTTAGCTCGGCATTTTGCTTAACGTACTCTCAAAGAAGTTAAATAAGCAGGGTGATAATAAACAGCTTTGACTTACTTCTTTCCTTAATTGTAACCAGTCTGTTGTTCCCTGTCTGGTTCTAACTGTTGCTTCTTGACCCACAGACTTCTCAGGAGACAGGTAAAGTGGTATTCCCATATCTTTAAGAATTTTCCAGTTTGTCGTGATCCACACACTCAGTCTTTAGCATAGTCAGTGAAGCAGAAGTAGATGTTTTTCTGGAAATCCCTTGCTTTTTCTATGATCCAATGTATGTTGGCAATTTGATCTCTGGTTCCTCTGCCTTTTCTAAATCCAGTTGGTACATCTAGAAGTTCTCAACTGGCATACTGCTGAAGTCCAGCTTGAAGGATTTTGAGCATTACCTTGCTAGGATGTGAAATGAGCACAATTGTATGGTAGTTTGAACAGTCTTTGGCATTGCCTTTCTTTAGGATTGAAAAGAAAATGAAACCATTAAGAGTATTGTATGAGTATCTCTTATGACAATGACTAAGGATTAAAGTACATGTAACTATATCTATAGTACATATAGATATGCTATCTTGGTGCATTATCTCTGGATGCATTGGACTAATATAAAACGCTACAGAGACAAAAAATAGATTTAGAAAATTCACCTAAAGCTAGGATTTCAGAATTATAGTACTAAATATAATTTGAGTTTATAATAAATTTCTCTGAAATTTTCTTACGGTTTTATAGAATTGAAAAGTCATGCATTTGATTGTTTTCCTTTTAGAATATACTTTTCATCCTTTTTCTCTTACAGTATTCCTAAATTAGTAAATGCCAACAGTATCCACCAAATTACTCAGGTCAAAATCAGAAGACATTCTTGATTTATCCTATTGCCCACTTCCTTTGCAAGCTACATAATTCCTCCTCACCTGGGCTATGGAGGGAAAATTATCTTGACTGGGGTCTGTTCTTCCATTCTTAACCCCTGAAATCCATTCTCCACACACTAACCAATGGAATATCTTAAACTACAAATATCTCTGTATTTAAAACTACTTTACATCTACAAAATTCCAATCTGCATATTATGACCTATATTGCTTCCTTTAATGATTCTTCTTCCACATCTTTAACCACTCACCCACTGCTTGTTGTGCTATAATCATACCAGTATTAGTTAAGATCATGGAATCCAGTCCCATCGCTTCATGGCAAATAGATGGCAAAACAGTGGAAACACTGGCTGACTTTATTTTTCTAGGCTCCAAAATCATTGCAGATGGTAATTGCAGCCATGAAATTAAAAGACACTCTTTGGAGAAAAGTTATGCATGACCTAGACAACATTTTAAAAAGCAGAGACGTTACTCTGCTAGCAAAGGTCCATCTAGTTAAAGCTATGGTTTTTCCAGTAGTCATGTGTGGATGTGAGAGTTGGACTATAAAGAAAGCTGAGTGCAGAAGAACTGATGCTTCTGAACTGTGGTGTTGGAGAAGACTCTTGAGAGTCCCTTGGACTGCAAGGAGATCCAACCAGTCCATCTTAAAGGATATCAGTCCTGGGTATTCATTGGAAGGACTGATGTTGAAGCTGAAACTCCAATAGCTTGGCCACCTAATGTGAAGAGCTGACTCATTGGAAAAGACCCTGATGCTGGGAAAGATTGAGGGCAGGAGGAGAAGGGGAAAACAGAGGGTGAGATGGTTGGATGGCATCACCAACTCAATGGACATGGGTTTGGGTAAACTCTGGTAGGTGGTGACAGACAGGGAGGCCTGGCGTGCTGCGGTTCATGGGGTCGCAAAGAGTCGGACACGACTGAGCGACTGAACTGAACTTATGACTCTTCTTCCACATCTTAACCATTCATCCACTGCTTTTTGTGCTATAATCATACCAGTATTAGTCTGTGAGATAAACTAGTTCCACCTTGAGGGTATTGCAATTTTTTATTTCATCACTTGAAACACACTGTCCTCATACTTTCCTTGAGTGACCCAGGTCATAATATAATGTCAGCACTCCAGAGAATTTTTTCAGACCAAAAGTATACTTTTTACAGTTAACTCTTGAATAATATGGGGGTTGGAGATATTAGACTAGAGTCTGATACAAGAGTCTGATTCAAGACTAGAGTCCCTTGACAGCAAGGAGATAAAACCAGTCAGTCCTAAAGGAAATCAAGCCTTCATTTGAAGGAATGATGCTGAAGCTGAAGCTCAAATACTTTGGCCAACTGATGTGAAGAACTGAGTCACTGGAAAAGATACTGATGCTGGGGAAGATTGAGGGCAGAAGGACAAGGTGGCGATAGAGGATGAGATGGTTGGAAGGCATCACTGACTCAATGGACATGAGTTTGAGTAAACTCCAGGAGACAATGAGGGGCAGGGAAGTTTTGCATGCTGCAGTCCACGGGATCACAAACAGTCTGAAATGACCTAGAGACTGAACAACAATAGCAGTATATTTACAGTACTGTACTATATCTATCAATATTATAAGTTATGTCATCTGTTTATAAGATGAATTGTCTGTCAGTATTTAGATCAATATTGTCTTATATGATACAAAACATTGTAGATGTTACACAATTAATTACATTGACATCAGAAATGAAAAGATAATGAGAAAAAGAAATTAACATTTATTTACAGTTATTGTTCATGCATTGATAACAAAGAAGCAACACTATGATTGTTTTAGGGTGGCTCACTGTAATCAGTATGATTGCTTCATGATAACCTATACACTAATGAATTCTTATAAAATGTTTCTTACATATGGTATTACAGGCATATTCATGGTACATATTGGAAATAGTATTAATTTTGTTACATGTGATGTGATGATAGGTGGGCAAAAATTTCTCCAAACATGAAAATGAAGGGCATACTGCTGGTCAGTCAGTTCAGTCTCTCAGTCATGTCCGACTATTTGCAGCCTCATGGACTGCCAAAGTCAGTCTTCCCTGTCCCTCACCAAATCCCGGAGCTTGCTCAAACTCACATCCATTGAGTTGGTTTCACCATCCCGCCATCTCATCCTCTGTTGTTCCCCTTATATACTGCCTTAAATCTTTCCCAGCATCAGGGTCTTTTCCAAGAAGTCAGTTCTTTGCGTCAAGTAGCCCAAGTATTGGAGTTTCAGCTTCAGCATCAGTCCTTCCAATGAATATTAAGGACTGAGTCCCCTTAGGATTCTCTGGTTAGATCTCCATGCAGTCCAAGGGACTCTCAAGAGTCTTCTCCAACACAACAGTTCAAAGCATCAATTCTTTGGCGCTCAGCTTTCTTTATAGTCCAACTCTCACATCCATACATGACCACTGGAAAACCACAACTATGGTTAGATGGCCCTTTTTTGGCAAAGTATTGTCTCTGCTTTTTTGCATGCTGTCTAGGTTGGTCATAGCTTTTTTTCCGGAGGAGCAAGCATCCTTTAATTTCATGGCTGCAGTCACCATCTGCAGTAATTTTGAAGCCCCCCAAAATTAAATCTCTCACTGTTTCCCCATCTATTTCCCATGAAGTGATGGGACTGAAGGCATGATCTTAGTTTTCTAAATGTTGAGTTTTAAGCCAACTTTTTCACTCTCCTCTTTCACTTTCATCAGGAGACTCTCTAGTTCTTCTTCACCTTCTGCCATAAGAGTGGTGTCATCTGCATATCTGAGGTTATTGATATTTCTCCTGGCAAGCTTGATTCCAGCTTGTGCTTCTTCCATGATGTACTCTGCATATAAGTTAAATAAGCAGGGCGACAATATGCAGCCTTGATGTACTCTTTGCCCTATTTGGAACCAGTCTGTTGTTCTGTGTCCAGTTCTAACTGTTGCGTCTTGACCTGCATACAGATTTCTCAGAAGGCAGGTCAGGTGGTCTGGTATTCCCATCTCTTTCAGACTTTTCCACAGTTTGTTATGATCCACACAAAGGGTTTGGCATATTCAATAAAGCAGAAGTAGATGTTTTTCAGGAAATATTCTGCTTTTTCCATGATCCAAAGGATGTTGGCAATTTGATCACTGGTTCCTCTGCCTTGTTCCAGCTTGAACATCTGGAAGTTCATGGTTCATGTATTGTTGAAGTCTGGCTTGGAGAATTTTGAACATTTCTTTGCTAGCTTGTTAGATGATTGGATGGTAATTTGAACACTCTTGGCATTGTCTTTCCTTGGGATTGGAGTGAAACTGACCTTTTCCGGTTCTGTGGCCACTTTAGAGTTTTTAAAATTTGTTGTCATATTGAGTGCCGCACTTTCACAACATCATCTTTTAGGATTGAAATAGCTTAACTGGAATTCCATCACCTCCACTAGGTTTTTTTGTAGTGACGCTTTCTAAGGCTCACTTGACATCACATTCCCGGATGTCTGGCTCTAGGTGAGTGATCATACCATCGCAGTTATCTGGGTCATGAAGATCTTTTTTTCTATAGTTCTTCTCTGTATTCTTGCCACCTCTTCTTAATATGTTTGGCTTCTGTTAGGTCCATACCATTTATGTCGTTTATTGTGCCCATCTTTGCATGAAATGTTCCCTGGCTGTCCCTAATTTTCTTGAAGAGATCACTCATCTTTCCTATTCTATTGTTTACTGTATATTGTTTATTGTTTACTGTATTTATTGTCATACTGTAATCTAAATCTTTGAAAGCAAAATTATAAAACTAAGAAAATTAACACCTTTTCCATTTTATATTAAATTCCACTCATGAGTGTGTGTGTGTGTGTTAGTAGCTCAGTCATGTCCGACTCTTTGCCACCCTATGGACTGCAGCTCGTCAGGCTCCTCTGTCTGTGGGAATTCTTCAGGCAAGAATACTGGAGTGGGCTGTCATAAACTAGTATCTTTGCTATTTTATGCATTTATGATCTATCAAATTTTTCTTAATTTCTTCAATATTTCTCAACTATGCAGTTCATTTACAAGTTTTTTCAAACTGTTGCAAATCTCCAAAATTTTTTCTTGTGTATTTCTTTTACATAATTTGCATATAAGTAGACCCCTGCATTTCAAACTTGTATTGTTCAGGGGTCAATAGCATACTTTTTCATTTCCTTTCAGAGCTAGGCACATTACAGACACTGAATATGTATTTTATAGATTAACAAATCTGACTCACAATGTATGTAACACTTAATTTATAGCTTTTCTAATTAGTATAGAATTGTTGAAAGGAAGGGAGAATGCTGCAGAAGACACATAGACTCTCCTATCAAATACTGGAGCTCAAATCTCATTTTTTCCATTTACTTACTGTATAGGCAAACTATAAAACTACTGGACTTTTCTTACAAACAAATAACTTCCTAAAAATAGTATTTAAGAAATGAAATTATATTGCACTTTATATGTGTGGCACTACTTAGAGCTGAATAAATAATCTCTTCTGAGTATTCATACTTTAAATAGCCTCATCAGATATCTATGTTGTCTCATGCAAGGTAAATTATTAGGTAGTGAATACATTCAGAAAGAATAAATATATATTTAACTGTACTGAAGAATAATAAATAATTGAAAAGTTTTGCCTAAAATTGTGCCGGTTACTAGATAGTTATGGATATTAATCATACAATAAAATAGGCATAATTTAGAAGCCTTCAAAACACCTGTCACTTGTACTTTTTTCAACTTAGAATCATAATAGCCACTTGTTACTATATGTGTAAATTCACATGTTAAGAGCAATGTAACACATTTCACAAGAAATATGGAACTGAATAACTATTATTATCTAAATGTAGAACTTGATTATTTCCTTCTGAACAATCCAAACTGCTTCCAAAGATACATATATCACAACAGTTCTAATTTTTTAAAATTATAGAAAAATATCTGATTTCTAACAGCAAACAGAATCTTCTTTCTCAGAGAGCATATACTTCATGTTCTTATTGAACAATTAATGTCATTAGAGAATAGAGAATTAATAGCTCTCATTAAAAACATCTGCAGAGTTTCAACACCACCACAACAGCTGCCAACTTGTTCTCCCCAAGTGGAAATCAAGGTTATATCCTTTATTCTTGCTTTTAAATTGGCTTCAATAAGTTTATGATTATTATGATTTTGGAGATTCAAATTTGGTTGCTATTCAGGATTAGTATAAAATGCTAAATTATTAATTCAGTTTAATGAAAAATAAAACTTTATCTTGACATATCAGTTAGTATAGAAAAACCAATACTGTTTTTATTTTCTGCAGTCAGAATGACAAAATGTTATATCCTTGTTACTTCCATTATTCCTAAGGCCATCAAGAGAAAATAAGTGATTTTTCACAATCTGTTCATTTGATACACAGCCATGTAGCCTTAGATTATTTTCTAATACAAAAATTCACATAATATTAATTTAATTCAGTAAGACAAAAGAGGTAATACTTAAATATGCCATTTAAATTGATGTTAAGTTCTTAAATTATTAAAAAAAACTATTATACAAAATAAACAATATTAAAGCAATATATTTCAATTCAATGCAAATTGATTTTTTAACTTTATTATATAAATGGACTTAATTCTTAAAGGTGTAGGAAAATAGAGTTCACCTAGATTAAAATATGTGATACATTTTAATAATCAAAGAATAAATTGAAAAGCTGAAGGAAGCAAATAAAAAAGTATGTGATATGAAAGTAGTGAAGGTATAGTTCTTCCAGCCTAGTAGTCTGAGAGTTATACAAATATTAGCAATGTAGTAGGATTTTTTTTATTATTGTGGTTAAAATTCCTTTTTTATTTAATTATTATTTATCATTTTTTACTAAAGATTTATGTTTTCAATCATCAGTTTTCTTTGGAATTATATTTTTCAACCATTTCATATAGTTTTTTAAATAATAAATTGATATAATAATTAAGTTAATTTATATAATAAATTCTGAATTTAAACCATAGTCAAAAAATTTAAACTCACAATAAAGTCACACAATTATATCACTACAGAGCTCATTTTTATGTATATATGTGTGAGGGAAAGTAACTTATAAATATACTATAGAACTAATATTCTATGGAACACAATTTGGGAAATTTTCCTACTAGTCCACAGATGTTCTTTTATGTAAGATCAAAAGGAAACTATGAGTTATTAGAACTATGAATATTTATAAAACTCCTAGTACCTTAAGAGTATTCAAAACTTTGACTACTTATTAAAATTCTCAATATCTTAGGTATGCAAAAATTTCCTAGAAACTAACCTCTTAAATACTGGCTATATAATTAGATTGCTAGCAATTCTACTTCCCTTCAGGCTATAAACACACTTAGAACAATTTTCAAATGATTTTACTTCCTTTCTAGAAACTATTATAGAAAAGGCAGACATACATAGAATATAAGAAATTTTAAAGTTTTAAAATTAAGTTTTATGAAATTTCAGATTTCATAAGCTCAAAGTGTATAATTAAAACAATTATCATACTTTTAAAGTCATTTCTCAGTTCAGTGCAGTTCAGTTGCTCAGTTGTGTCTAACTTGGCAACCCCATGGACTGCAGCCCACCAGGCTTCCCTGTCCATCATCAATTCCTGGACCCTCCTCAAACTCATGTCCATGATGTCAGTGATGCCATCCAACCATCTCATCCTCTGTCGTCCCCTTCTCCTCCGGCCTTCAATCTTTCCCAGCATCAAGGTCTTTTCCACGAGTCAGTTCTTCGCATCAGATGGCCAAATTATTGGAGTTTAAGCTTCAACATCAGTCCTTACAATGAATACTCAGGACTGATTTTTTTTTTTTTTTTTTTCCTAGGATTGACTGGTTGGATCTCCTTGCAATCCAAGGGACTTTCAAAGAGTCTTATCCAATATCACAGTTCAAAATCATCAGTTCTTCGGTGCTCAGCTTTCTTTATAGTCAAAATCTCACATCCATTCATGACTACTGGAAAAACCATAACCTTAACTAGATGGACCTTTGTTGACAAAGCAATGTCTCTGCTTTTGAATATGCTGTCCAGGTTGGTCATAACTTTTCTTCCAAGGAGCAAGCGTCTTAATTTCATGGCTGCAGTCACCATCTGCAGTGATTTTGGAGCCCCCCAAAATAAAGTCTATCACTGTTTCCATTGTTTCCCCATCTATTTGCCATGAAGTGATGGGACCAGATGCCATTATCTTAGTTTTCTGAATGTTGAGCTTTAAGTCAACGTTTTCACTCTCCTCTTTCACTTTCATCAAGAGGCTCTTTAGTCGTTTCTAGGAATTATTAAAAGGAGAACCAACCAAAGCCAGTTTCCTACAGTTAATGTACTAAAAATATTTGGATGTTTTGAACTGTAGTTCTTTTTACTTAAGTGAGAGGACACATACTTGCACAGTTTATTTTCAACCTTTATCTTTAATTTATAATTTACTTGTATATGTAAAATTGAGTTTATTAAGCTTATAAACAGGAGTTCTGGCTAAGTGTGATAGGAATACCAGTTTGAGGAACAGATAAACTGTACATTCAGTTTTCCTTATAAAATCAGCATTCCAGTTTGTTCTGATTTAGCAAATATTCTGTATTATTTGCAGTCCAAAATAGTTTGTATTAGTAGAAAATAAAGGTTCAGAATAGAGGTCAAAATTTTCAAGCCTGCTTCCTCTAAGAAAACATGATGATGAAAGCTAAAGTTTAAGAACACGTTCATTAAATAAAGTTAAATACACCATACCTTCAGCACACAATAGATCCAATATTATTCATTGCGTTGTTTTATTCTTGTAAATTTTAAAAAATCTTCTTTTCATATTTACCTTAGAAACAGCTAGAGTATTTTACCATTATAAGGTAATATAAATATATTATCTCAAAATTATCTTTTAATTTATCAGAAAGCAATTTAAAAATCTACCTAAAATGTAATACTACTAAAATGTAAACAGCCCTCTGTTTTTTAAGCTTATTTATAGAAATATAATGGATAGAGAAGAGCAGCTAATTTTTTCTAACTTTCCTTTGAGAGTTTTGTGCTTTCCAGATTTTTCAGGTGTTTCAAGCCAGCATTCTTTACTATGCAATATGCATGTATGGTAGAATAGAGAAAGAGAGAGATGAATAGGAACAACTTTACTTTTTGAGAGGTTCTGTGATAACAGTATTCAGGTTTGATTGATGTGTGAAACTATTTTTCTCATGAAACACAGTTATGGGTTCTCTGGAGAACCCTACACATTGGAGATTTCTCAGCTACATTAACTTTGATTTAATAACTCAATTAGACTGTATGTTTACTTCTTCATAATTTTCCAACTATTCAATGCTCACATTTCAGCTTCAGTGTCATTTGGTTTCATCCTCTGTCCAGACGGACAGAACAACAAGATGAAACCAATGTATACTGTTTTTCTCTCCCAGGATACATCTTACATCATATTTAAGAGTATCAGGGAGAGCAGAATTAAGGCACTAATATACTAATAGAAAGAAAGGAAAAAATAAGGAAAGGAGAGAATGAAGGAGGGAAGGAAGGAGGAAGTAATAAACACAATCACTGCACAATCTTCCTTTTAGGCATTTGTCCAAAACCCCATCTGAATAGGACATGTCCTGATAAAACCACAGGCTTTTGACTGAGACCAGTGAACAGCTACCTTCTAGAAGAACAAGGCAACTTGGAAAGATGCTAGCTCCTGTAAAAACTGACACAGAGCTCCCAATAATCTTATTCTTAGTGTACGGTGAGCTACTCTTTATCAATCTTTGAGAGGAAAATAAAAATCCTCTGAAAAAGGATTTCAGAGAACTGATAATTATAAAAAAGAAATGTAGAAAATATATAAATATAAGTTTAATGCTAGAGAAGAAGGCAACAGATGGGATTAACAGATCATCAAATCACTGGACACATCAGAGGAGAGTATTAGTTGGCCATAATAAATGTTGATATAAAGTGAAGTGCATGGGAGAAAAAAAACAGAAAGTACTGAAAAGAGCTAAAGAGCATGATGAAAATATCTAATGCACATGAAATATGACTCCTAGATGAACAGAAATAAAACAAGAAAAGGCAATATTTGAAGAAATAATGAGACTATTTGTTTTCAGACTGACAACACAGTACCACCGATACAATAAACTCAAATCTTAAGAATATAAAAGTTCATACTTACCTGGCAGGGGAGATACCATGATCACAAAGGTGGTTTTCCCAGGGCGAGGCTTATCCATTGCACTCCGGATGTGCTGACCCCTGCGATTTCCCCAAATGTGGGAAACTCGACTGCATAATTTGTGGTAGTGGGGGACTGCGTTCGTGCTTTCCCCTGCAAAAAAAAAAAAAAGAATATAAAAGTTCACACCAATAGAAAATTGTTAAACTGTGAAAAATGAAATATAAACAGAAAACACTAAATATATCTGAATAAAACTCATGTATTAAACTTCAAAAGCAGTAATAAAATTAACATCTGATTCTTCAACTGAAAGCATAACAGCAAGAAAACAATTAAATGGTTTAAAGTCCTAACAAAAATAACTTTCAACATATGTACTAAGCAACAAAATTAAATCCATATTAAACACAATGACATTCAAAACTAAAGATAAAATAAAAGCATTTTAAAACAAAAAATATAAGATAATTTGACTTTACCACATCTGTACACACACACACACACACAAAATACTAAAGGGAGTTCTTTAGCCAAAATCATAATAATTTAATAGGAAATAATTATAATATAGGAGGGGATAAGAAGCATTAGAATGACAAAATCTACATATAACTTTAAATAAATCATAATAACTTATAAATGTATTAAATATATGTGGATCTATAAGTAGCATCAATAGCACAGAAAAAGGAATGAGACAGTAAATGAAACTCAATTAGAGAAATAATTAATGAGTCTAAACTTGAGAATTTGTAATACAGATTTTAATCACCAAAGTACCAATCAATATAATAAAAGTATCAGTTAGCAAGCTAATAGAGAATAAAATCAATGATAATTGACTAATGATGATTAATTAAACCAAAGGGCAAGAATTTAAATTGATGGACACAAAAGAGACAGGTAAATAGGAAAACAATAATAAGATTGTGTATGTGTGCTAAGTCATGTTCAACTCTTCGTGATCCCATGGACTGTAGTCTGCCAGGCTCCTCTTTTCATGGAACTCTCCAGGCAAGAATACTGAAGTGGGTTGCCATCCTCTCCTCCAGGGGATCTTCCCAACCCAGGGGATTGAACTGGGCATTGCTCATGTCTCCTGCATTGACAGATGGGTTATTTTACCACTAGCGCCACCTGGGAATCCCAATAAGATTGTATATTTAAATAACTATATCGTTAGTTGCATTAAAACTAAATTACATACTGTAAAAGAAAAAGTTCATCAAATCATCAAATAGGTGTGTATATACATATAAATCCACACAACTTAAAGTAACTGTTAAGAAGAAAAGATGAAGTTAAAAAAAAATCTGATTTAGCTAAATTAAAATTCAGAGAAAAGAAGACTCAAACCCAAGAAATACTATGAGGTGAATAGGTATCTTTTCTAATGAAAAAGTATCAAGTCAGTAAGATATGTGTTCTAAGCATGCATTTCATAACAAAGTATCAAAATATAAAAGCAAATGGAGCTCACTGACAGAAAAAATTGACAAATCCAACATAATTGTTAAATATTTTAATTTCAAATAAGAGAATTGATACATCACAATTAACAAAAGAAACAATAGCAATAACGATGTCATTGTTGCTTATTTGCTAAGTCCTGTCCTCTCCTGACCCCATTCACTGCAGCGTGCCAGGCTTCCCTGTCTTCCATTATCTCCCTGAGTTTGCTCAAACTCACGTCTGTTGAGTTGGTGATGCCATTCAACCATCTCATCCTCTGTTGCTCCTTCTCTTTCTGCTCTCAATCTTTTCCAGCATCAGGATCTTTTCCAGTGAATTGGCTCTTCACATCAGGTGACCAAATAATTGGTATTTTCCCGATTCAGTGTTATCCTGAATTAAAAGCAGATTCTTTACAGTCTGAGCCACCAGAGAAGCCCCATAAGATGTTAACAATATGAATAACAAAATTTGATGAACTGAAATACATATAATAATCCAAGAAATACAGAAAACACTTTAAAACACAAGGAATTTTTGACAAAAGATACGTATATGGGCCATAGTGTCTCAAATAATTTCCAAGGATGAATTAATCCAGTTATAAATAACAAAAGACACACACAATCACAAAAAATTGAATAATACATGTTGTATTATATAGCATGAAATAAAATATATTCATTAAAAATGTAGAAGATGTTGACTTTTGATAATTAAATATATACCTTACAACTGCAACCAAGATACATAAAATAAATATTATCTCAAAAATATTCCCTTGTAACTTTTTCAGTCATTCTTTTTCTACAATTACTCCCAGGAAATCACTGATCTCCTTTCTCTCACTATAGATTAGTTTTGTGTGTTCTGGGATTTTATATCAGTGGAATCATATGGTATAAACCCTTGTGTCCAGGTTCTTTCTCACACTGCACTTTCTGAGGTTGATCCACATTTTATGTTATTATTTGTATCAGCAGTAAACTGATAAGGTATATACCATATGATTCCACTGATATAAAATACTAGAACACACAAAACTAATATATAGTTATATATATATAACTATATAATTAATATATATATATATAATTATATAACTAATATATACCTCACTATAGTGAGAGAAAGCAATGGCACCCCACTCCAGTACTCTTGCTTGGAAAATACCATGGACGGAGGAGCCTATTAGGCTGCAATCCATGGGGTCGCTAAGAGTCGGACACGACTGAGCAACTTCACTTTCACTTTTCACTTGCATGCATTGAAGAAGGAAATGGCAACCCACTCTAGTGTTCTTGCCTGGAGAATCCCAGGGATGGGGGAGCCTGGTGGGCTGCCGTCTATGGGGTCTCACAGAGTTGGACACGACTGAAGTGACTTAGCATAGCATAGTGAGAGAAAGATAAGTGATTTCCTGGGACCAACTGTAGAAGAATGACTGAAAAAGTTACAAGGGAATATTTTTGAGATAATATTTATTTCATGTATCTTGGTTGCAGTTATAAGGTATATATTTAATTATCAAAAGTCAATATCTTCTATATTTGTAATTAATACATTTTATTTCATGTTATATAATGCAACATGTATTATTCAATTTTTAATCATTGTATTTGGGCATTTCTTTTAATTAAAGGATTTTTTTTTTTTAAGTTAAAGACAAGGTGTGCAGAGAATGCAATTAAGAAATGATTACAAATAATGAATGCTGTAGAGGGTATGGAGAAAAGGAAAGCGTCCTATACTACTGTGGCAATGTAAATTGGTACAACTACTATGGAGAACAGTGTGGAGGTTCCTTAAAAAACTAAATATAGAACTATCATTGTTGTTCAGTCACTAAGTCACATCCGACTCTTTGCAACCCCATGGACTGAAGCACACCAGCCTCCACTATCTCCCAGAAAAATCTACACATTCATGTCCATTGGTTTGGTGATGCTATCTAACTATAGAACTATGATAGGATCCAGAAACCCCACTCCTGATGCGTATATCTAGAGAAAACCATAACTAGAAAACATACACGCACTCCAGTGTTCATTACAGCACTACTTACATAAGCCAAGGTATGAAAGCAATCTGAATGTTCATCAACAGAGGAATAGATAAAGAAGGTGGTACATATATTTTTACTCAGCCATAAAATAGAACAAAATAATGCCAATTGTAGCAACATGGATGGACCGAGAGATTATCATACTAAGTGAAGTCATAGAAAGTTAAATATCATATGATGGAACTACACATGTAATTAATTTAAAAAATGAGACAGATGAATTTACAAAATAGAAACTGGCTCACAGATCTGAAAATCAAGCTCATGGTTACCAAAGGGGAAACATGGGAGGAAGAGACAAGTTAGGAGACTGGGATTAACATATACACACTACTATACATAAATTAGATAACTAATAAGGACCTAATGTATAGTACAGGGAACTCTACTCAGTATTCTGTAATAATCTATGTGGGAAGAGAATCTGAAAAAAAAAGGAGATATATATACAATTGATTCATTTTGCTATACACCAGAAACTAAAACAACATTGTAAGTCAACTACACTCCATATTTTTAAGTGATTACAAAATGAACTTGTGTTTTTTTGCTTACTTGTGGGAAGTTATTATCAAGTTGTCTAACAATAACTGAATGGCTTTGCAATGATCTGTTTCAGTAAAGAACATTAAGATGAATTATACTGTAGAGATATGATACAATGACTAATTTGACAATATTTAAGGTGATAAAAGTTCTAAAGATACTTTAAATTCTTTCTGAAACTCTTTTCTATTATAAATGCTAGAAATCTTCAAAACAGAGGAAGTGGTCATGATTCAAAAATATGAATGAAATAACAACAATAAGGCACATCAATAAGTGTATATCTATTAACTTGGAAAAATAAATACCCATTAAATATGATGAAATAATCATCCATAAAACAAGTGATATTCATTATCTCATTTATTAATAACTATTAAGTAATTGACTAGGCAAGTCTCTAATTATAAGTACCATATGGAAAATTATGCTCTCGTGTATGTTTAAATCTTTAAAAATCTATAGGAATGTAAAGTCTATAAGTTTACAAAATTAGGTGTATGAGATTAGTTTCATAAAGATGGTGTAAAATCAATGACAACTTTTCACCTTTTCCACATTTCACAATCATGTTATGTAAACACAACCAATTTTTTGAAGAATTTGAGCCAGCAATAAATTTGATCATATGGTTTCTGTAGGATTTGTAACATATTCCATCTAGTTATTTTATTAATTTTGTTAAAATTGATGATAGATTAAAGAATTTATTGGAAACAAAAACTCTGAATATGTTGTACATACTTGAAAGTTCTGTTTCAAACTGCATATAAATTTAAACTATTCAATATCCCAAGTGTATTGGTACTCTTCTGATAACAAAATGTCTTTCTCTAGGAATTTTTTAAAGTTTACATTTAATTTTCCTAAAATTTTTTGGTTAGGTAGTATACTATGAGATTTTTTTTTTCATTTTTTCTTTGTGCTTTTATTTAATGTGCTTCTTTTATGTGACTTGTAAACATTTCTCCCCTAAATTCAATGTAAGATCATAATCTTGTAATTGAGTATTTACCTGGTTTAGATTCATATAAATACTGATAATATTTAAGTTGTTAGCTATAATTATAATTTTATTTACTTTGGTTGACATCTAGAGTGGAATAAGATTATGGAAAATCAACCAAGGATTAGAAAGAGTAAATGACAGGTCTTTAGTTAGTTAGTCTACTTCTCTTTTTTATTTTGAGTCTTTCCTGAAGCAAAGTCTGTGACAAATTTTTAACCAGTCTAAGGTCTTATAGCAGTCCAACCACTTTAAAAGAAGTATCCCATTCGTAGGTGGAGAAGGGTGTGGGAAACTAACACTTCTCAAATAGCTTTGTTACAGCTTGTCGTTAACTCCAGGGAACAGATGAACTGTCATATCGTTCAGAAACATCTGCTCATAGAAGTTTGTGGCCTCTTAGGTGTTTATGGTCCTATTATTTCTTTTTTTGTTTGTTTGTTTGTTTTCATGTAGTATCTGAAATTAGCAGTATAACTTCCTGACAACTGAGTACATATTCATGTCTAGACAGATCAGACTTCAGCTAGCATTTCTTGCTGAAATATTCAGCAGCAGCAGATGAAGCAAAGAGAAGTATGGCATGTCAATTTTTCCTCAGGTCCTTCTCACACAAAATCTGTCCCTCCAGTGCAGAAAACAGAAGTTTTGTAACTGGGTTTCAAAGGATCATCTCACACAGCTGCTGCTGCTGCTGCTAAGTCGCTTCAGTCGTGTCTGACTCTGTGCGACCCCATAGACGGCCTCCTACCAGGCTCCTCTGTCCCTGGGATTCTCCAGGCAAGAACACTGGAGTGGGTTGCCATTTCCTTCTCCAATGCATGAAAGTGAAAAGTGAAAGTGAAGTTGCTGAGTCGTGTCCGACTCCCAGGGACCTCATGGACTGCAGCCTACCAGGCTCCTCCATCCATGGGATTTTCCAGGCAAGAGTCCTGGAGTGGGGTGCCATTGCCTTCTCTGTCTCACACAGCAGCAGCAGTTAAATTATCAAAGATGCTCATTTTATACTTCAGAGAATAGTTTAGCCCTGCAAGAGCACTCCAGAAATACATCTATTTCTGCTTTATTGACTATGCCAAAGCCTTTGACTGTGCGGATCACAATACACTGCGGAAAATTTTGAAAGAGATTTCAAAATTGCCACCTGAGAAACCTGTATGCAGGTCAGGAAGCAACAGTTAGAACTGGACATGGAACAACAGACTGGTTCCAAATAGAAAAGGAGTACGTCAAGGCTGTATATTGTCAACCTGCTTATTTAACTCATATGCAGTGTGCATCATGAGAAATGCTGTGCTGGAAGAAGCACAAGCTGGAATCAAGATTGCTGGGAGAAATATCAATAACCTGAAATATGCAGATGACACCACCTTTATGGCAGAAAGTGAAGAGGAACTAAAAAACCTCTTGCTGAAAGTGAAAGAGGAGAGTAAAAAAGTTGGCTTAAAGCTCAACATTCAGAAAACGAAGATCATGGCATCCAGTCCCATCACTTCATGGGAAATAGATGGAGAAACAGTGGAAACAGTGTCAGATTTTATTTTGGGGGGCTCCAAAATCACTGCAGATGGTGATATCAGCCATGAAATTAAAAGACGCTTACTCCTTGGAAGGAAAGTTATGACCGACCTAGACAGCATATTCAAAAGCAGAGACATTCCTTTGTCAACAAAGGTTTGTCTAGTCAAGGCTATGGTTTTTCCAATAGTCATGTATGGATGTGAGATTTGGACTGTAAAGAAAGCTGAGTGCCGAAGAATTGATGCTTTTGAACTATAGTGTTAGAGAAGACTCTTGAGAGTCCCTTGGACTGCAAGGAGATCCAACCAGTTCATCGTAAAGGAGATCACTCCTGAGTATTCATTTGAAGGACTGATGTCGAAGCTGAAACTCCAATACTTTGGCCACCTGATGCGAAGAGCTGACTCATTTGAAAAGACCCTGATGCTGGGAAAGAGTGAGAGCAGGAGAAGGAGACAACAGAGGATGAAGTGGTTGGATCGCATCTCTTACTCAATGGACATGAGTTTGGGTAAACTACAGGAGTTGGGGATGGACAGGGAGGCCTGGTGTGCTGTGGTTCATGGGGTGGCAAAAAGTCGGACAGGACTGAACTGATATTCTCCAGGGAACCATGACTTAGAGACTCTGAGTTGTATCAGATAATCCTTGGCCAGGGACATTATCTAGGGTATTTTAGAGATAAAGTATTAATATGTAACTCTTAATAAGTATCAGCAGTCTTTATTTTTAATCAGGTCATCATCTTTCTTTTCTGGTATATCCTACTGAAAAGAAGAATGAGTAGTCAGTTCTTTCAGGTCCAGCTCTTTTAACTCCCTTCATCCATTGCTTTTTCTTTCTGGCTATTGTTCTCTATCATTCTACCTAGCTTCTTCATGGGTCTAAATCTATTTTCTCAAAATTTCACTGGTGATATTTGTCCTTTATAATTTCCCTTCTTTTTTCTGGCTAAATGTATCATAAATAATGGTTTGTTGGTCCAGAAGACAATATCATTCATCACACCAGTATGAGCTAACCTAACCAAATCACTGATTATAAATCAAACTCACAAAAATTAGAGATTTTACACAGTGTCAAGGCTTCCTAATAATTTCAAAGTTACAAGCGATCAAAAGGCATGGGTAAAGCTGGAAGAAGCCTGGGACATTTTACATGTTTCCTAGAATTCTGCTTGCAGTGTGTTCATGTTTGTGCACTTATGTATACAAGTCCATATGTACGTGTCTATATAATATATATTTTATGTAATAATATGGTTGCACTCTATAAATACATATACAGAGATTTAAAAAAAGTGGTGTTTTGCAGTGGGCACTACTGGACACATGTGCTTAATAGGCCATATTAAAATTGTAAGTCTCTGTTAATTCAGTAATTATCTCACACAGTTGGGAACACTTAAGTTATGAACTATCTTTATTTTATTCATCATAGTCATAGCTTATATAATTTTCCTGGTAGTCTTGCTCATATTCCATAGGTTGTAGATGTGTTTACCATAGGGAATTCTAAGCCAAGTGTCATGAACTACTTTTATGGTGGTGGTGGTTTAGTTGGTAAGTCATGTCCAACTCTTACAACCCCATGGAGCATACCAGGCTCCTCTGTCCATGGATTTCTACAGGCAAGAATACTAGAGTGGGTCACCATTTCCTTCTCCAGAGGATCTTCCAGACCTAGGAATCAAGCCCTGGTCTCCTGCATTGCAGGCAGATTTTTTACCAACTGCGTTATGAGGAAACCGGAACTACATGTGTGTATACTCCCAAAACTCATATTTTGAGACCCTTTGCTTAAGGGAATGTTGTCAGGAGGTAGGGTATATGGGAGATAACTGGATTTAGATGAGGTCAGAAGGTAGGGCTTCCAATATGGGATTAATATCCTTAAAAGAGAAAGGGAATAGAGCTTGCTCTGTTTTCTGCTGTGTGAAGATACAGCAAGAAGCTGGCTGTCTATCAACCAGAAATAAGGCCCACACCAAGAACCTGACTGTGCTGTCACTCTGATCTTAAACTTACAGCCTCCAAAACTGTGAGATAAACATTTTAAAAGCATTTATTCTATGATAACCTGTAATAGCAGCTCAAACTAAGACACTAGTGAGGTAAAATTGCTAGGCAGTCAGTGTAGGACTCTGAGACCTCAGTCTTGTTTTCAATAAATATCTCACTCCATTAGCCTAAAGCTATATTCTTTGTCCTAAATTCCTGGAATGTCCTTAGTTCCTTGATCTGATAAATTATCAGCACTCAGATGCAGGGAAGGGCAGTAATTAACTTCTGTTACATATGCCTGAGGGAAAACTGATGATCATTAATCTTAAACCCATACATCTAGTCCACTGTAAAATGGTCAGGGGGCACGAAAAAGATTGGGATTTAATCCAAGGATCAAGAGAAGCCATAAAGATGTCCAGCTAAACATTTTGACCTTTAAATTGATGGGATAGAAATTAAATAATGTATTTTTTGGCTTTAGTTCAGTTGGTAAAGAATCTGCCTGCAATGCAGGAGACCCAGGGTTGATTCCTGGGTTGGAAAGATCCCATGGAGGTGGAAATGGTAACCCACTCCAGAATTCTTGCCTGGAGAATCCCCTGGACAGAGCAGTCTGGTAAGCTACAGTCCATGGGGTTGCAAGAGCTGGACATGACTTAGCAACTAAACCACCACCACCAATGTATTTTAAGGACAGGAGCCAACCAAAAATGTACAGATTAAGGATATAAAAACTGCTGTACTCTTTAACTGCCCTCCGTGTCTATGACAAAATTTTTGTACTTTCCTCCTCTCTAATAAATCCTATTCGCTTGCTACCATGAGTGTTTGTGTGCGTGGATTCCATTCTTCCACTCCAAGAACAAGAACTCAGATTCCTGTTTCACTAGGAATAGTCAGCTTAAGACATTTCATTGATAAGGACTTTTCTCTTATTTAATAACCTTATTCTATAAGTCTAGATTTTAATTATCAAATTTTTAACAAAGTTAATGTGCCTAACAAAACATGTGCCTCTTTATCCCAAGAATTTTCTTCAGTAAGTAGCTTATCATTAAAAGATCAATTACATTCCTTTTACATTTAAATTGTCAATTGCTAAGTCACTTCAGTTGTGTCCAACTCTATGCAACCCCATAGACAGCAGCCCACCAGGCTCCCCCGTCCCTGGGATTCTCCAGGCAAGAACACTGGAGTGGGTTGCCATATCCTTCTCCAATGCATGAAAGTGAAAGTGAAGTCATTCAGTCATATCCGACTCTTAGCAACCCCATGGACTGCAGCCTACCAAGCTCCTCCGTCCATGGGATTTTCCAGGCAAGAGTACTCGAGTGGGGTGCTATTGCCTTCTCCTAAATTGTCAATAGGTATTATTATACTAAGTTTTATGTACCTTTTAACATCCCTCTGCTGCCTACTCACTGTTTTCTTATGAGATATAACAGAGTTACTATGCATTACATAATTATGTTACCTTTCCGCATGTATATCTACATCAGATCAGATCAGTCGCTCAGCCGTGTCCGACTCTTTGGGACCCCATGAATCGCAGCACGCCAGGCTGCCCTGTGCATCCATCACCAACTCCCGGAGTTCACTCAGACTCACGTCCATCGAGTCAGTGATGCCATCCAGCCATCTCATCCTCTGTCGTCCCCTTCTCCTCCTGCCCCCAATCCCTCACAGCATCAGAGTCTTTCCCAATGAGTCAACTCTTCGCATGAGGTGGCCAAAGTACTGGAGTTTCAGCTTTAGCATCATTTCTTCCAAAGAAATCCCAGGGCTGATCTCCTTCAGAATGCACTGGTTGGATCTCCTTTCAGTCCAAGGGACTCTCAAAAGTCTTCTCCAACACCACAGTTCAAAAGCATCAATTCTTTGGTGCTCAGCCTTCTTCACAGTCCAACTCTCACATCCATACATGACCACAGGAAAAACCATAGCCTTGACTAGACGAATCTTTGTTGGCAAAGTAATGTCTCTGCTTTTGAATATGCTATCTAGGTTGGTCATAACTTTCCTTCCAAGGAGCAAGCGTCTTTTAATTTCATGGCTGCAGTCACCATCTGTAGTGATTTTGGAGCCCAGAAAAATAAAATCTGACACTGTTTCCACTGTTTCCCCATCTAATTCCCATGAAGTGATGGGACTGGATGCCATGATCTTCATTTTCTGAATGTTGAGCTTTAAGCCAACTTTTTCACTCTCCACTTTCACTTTCATCAAGAGGCTTTTGAGTTCCTCTTCATTTTCTACCATAAGGGTGGTTTCATCTGCATATCTGAGGTTATTGATATTTCTCCCAGCAATCTTGATTCCAGCTTGTGTTTCTTCTAGTCCAGTGTTTCTCATGATGTACTCTGCATATAAGTTAAATAAACAGGGTGACAATATACAGCCTTGACGAACTCCTTTTCCTATTTGGAACCAGTCTGTTGTTCCATGTCCAGTTCTAACTGTTGCTTAATCCTAAAATTTTATGTCTAAATCCCAAATAAATGCTCCAGGTAATTTTGCAGTCATTCACAATCATAGTGACAGAAACTTTTAATTGTTCACTTTCTATATTCCCAACTGATGCTGAATGAGGTCACATTCTGTTTTCTTGTTTTAGTTCTCATACTGTAAACAAGATTTATTTAGTGCAACTGGCTTTGCATTTTTATCCATTTTGCTACTTAAAATGCCACCAAGCATATCGTTGATATGATGTCTAGTGCTGGTAACCATAAGACTGTGATGGGCCTTTTGGAAAATATATGTGACCAAGAAAAGTTTTATGCAGATGTGAATTATAGTGCTGTTGGCTGTAAATTTACTGTTAGTGGATCAACAATATGGTACAGCCAGGAAAAGGAAGGAGAATTTACCCAATTTGTTATGAGGCCATTCTGGAAAGTACTAAAGTAACATCCATAGTTTGTGATAAAGCTATGGAAAAGATGGAAAAGTGTCTAAATTTGTGGATTCATGAGATGGCAATTAGTTTTTTTTTTTTTTTTTTAAAAGCACAGCAGTGATGTTGAGAGCCAAACAATTTTATAGTGTCAGATGTTTGGATTTAATAGAACTGAGATGGTAATAAAAATCTTTATATTTAGCTAGCAGAATGAGTAATTCAAATGCAGACAGTTCACTCTTTGAAAAGCAGTAAAAAAAAAAAAAAAAAAAACAGAAATGCAGCTATTTTCAATTTAGGATTTTTTGCTTGTTATTGATCAAACTTGTTAAAACTATTAGAGCAACATCATGAAGCACTAATATTTCAAAAATATCAGTGGGGATTCCAATCTAGTTGGTCACAGGAAGATATTGATTTCCTCTCCCCAAATCCCACAGCTTTTTATATATAAAAAAAGTGTGGTTGGAAATGGATTGATTACTCCTATAATGTTTGAAATATGTGGAGAAAGCCTGATAATTATTCAGCCACATCTTCCTCTAAATCAGCATTTTTTTACGTTGTTAGCAACTTAACCAAGGGTTGGTTTGAAAGACATGCATAAATTTCTGTGGAAAAAAAATGTGGATAAAGTGACATATTTTATATATTTTTTAAGATTATTAATACTTAAAAATTTTTATAAATACTTTGAAAATACTTTAAAATTAAAAATCTATTTCAAAACTTACTGGTGTTCTTATTTGGGCAGAATTTATATATAACTGAAGTTCTGACTATGGTTATAACAATATAAATTTTATGGAATTTTAATGGTTTTATAAATTAAAGAATGTTAATGTCAAGATAATGTTTAAAGTGCTGCAGTTTTATAAACAATTTTACAAATGTTTTTATCATTATTTATATTTTTATGAATAATATAAGGTTCAGTTAGTTCAGGTCAGTTCAGTTGCTCAGTCGTGTCTGACTCTTTGCAACCCCATGAATCCCAGCACGCCAGGCTGCCGTGTGCATCCATCACCAACTCCCGGAGTTCACTCAGACTCACGTCCATCGAGTCAGTGATGCCATCCAGCCGTCTCAGCCTCTGTCGTCCCCTTCTCCTCCTGTCCCCAATCCCTCCCAGCATGAGGGTCTTTTCCAATGAGTCAGCTCTTCACATGAGGTGGCCAAAGTACTGGAATTTCAGCTTTAGCATCATTCCTTCCAAAGAAATCCCAGGGCTGATCTCCTTCAAAATGCAGTGGTTAGATCTCCTTGAGGTCCAAGGGACTCTCAAGAGTCTTCTCCAACACCACAGTTCAAAAGCATCAATTCTTCGGCACTCAGCTTTCTTCACAGTCCAACTCTCACATCCATACATGACCACTGGAAAAACCATAGCCTTGACTAGATGGTACTTTGTTGGCAAAGTAATGTCTCTGCTTTTCAATGTGCTATCTAGGTTGGTCATAACTTTCCTTCCAAGGAGTAAGCATCTTTTAATTTCATGGCTGCAGTCACCATCTGCAGTGATTTTGGAACCCCCAAAAATAAAGCCTGACACTGTTTCCACTGTTTCCCCATCTATTTCCCATGAAGTGATGGGACCAGATGCCATGATCTTCGATTTCTGAATGTTGAGCTTTAAGCCAACTTTTTCACTCTCCACTTTCACCTTCAACAAGAGGCTTTTGAGTTCCTCTTCACTTTCTGCCATAAGAGTGGTGTCATCTGCATATCTGAAGTTATTGATATTTCTCCCAGCAATCTTGATTCCAGCTTGTGCTTCTTCCAGCCCACCATTTCTCATGATGTACTCTGCATATAAGTTAAATAAGCAGGGTGACAATATACAGCCTTGACGTACTCCTTTTCCTATTTGGAACAAGTCTGTTCCAGTGAAAATTCAGAGTTGATTTCCTTTAGGATTGATTGGTTTGATCTCCTTATCAAAATACATTAGAGTTTTTAAAACAAACAAACAAAACCTCAGGAATTCAATTAAAGTTTGTAAAAAGGCTCAAGAATTGCTCAGAAATACATTTTTATTTGTCTCTACTGTATTTATTAATCTAAGAATTAAGGTGTCATAGTTTTACTGGATGAAACAATGCTAATTTGGGGCACTAGAAGATAAATATACTCAAATTTCTCAAAATTCACTTAGTTCAAAAGTTATTATTGCTGATTCTGTTTGCTAGGTACTATCCAAAGATCAATGCAAGTGGGAAAGCAAACTTATACTGAGATTTGAGAGATTCTGATACTGCTTTTCTTAAGCTGTAGCCCTATAGGGCATCACATAATATGAAACACATAATCAGCTTTCAGTATATATTTACCTTCATTAATCATAAACTGTAGGCAAATCCTGAGCTTGAAAATTTAGACACTTTATTGTTGTTTTGTGTTAATGATTATTGCTCTTTATTCCCCTTTGGGTTAACATTTTTGAAAACTACAGAGTACAGATGGTAGCAAGTCCTTGCAGAAATGTAATCAGCATATGTGAACATGATGTATTCAAACAGATGATAAAGGAAAATACTGAGTTACTCTCTGTCCTAGATAATAAATTAAAATGCTATAATATAAATGCATATAGTAAAACAGTCACAATTTTGTTTTATTACTGGAATTTCAGTTATGTGTATGAAAAATTAAACATTAATTCCCATTAAGTGATTATGTTAGATAAAAAGATATATACTAATCTCCATATTAGTATATATCTTTTTATCTAACATAATCACTTAATGGGATTGTATAGCATTGTTTCATCCAGTGAAACTATGACACCTTAATTCTTGGATTAATAAATAAGGTAGAGGACAAATAAAAATGTATTTCCAAGCAATTCTTGAGCCTTTTTACAAGCTTTAATTGAATTCCTAAGGTTTTGTTTGTTTGTTTTATAAATTCTAATGTATTTTGATAAGGAGATCCAACCAATCAATCCTAATGGAAATCAACCCTGAATTTTCACTGGAAGGACTGATGCAGAAGCTGAAGCTCCAATACTTTGGCCACCTGATGCAAAGATCTGACTCACTGGAAAAGACCCTGGTGCTGGGTAAGACAGAAGGCAGAAGGAAAAGGGGACAACTGAGGATGAGATGGTTGTATGGCATCACTGACTCAATGTGCATGAGTTCAAACAAGCTCTGGGAGAGAGTGAAAGACAGGGAAGTGAGGTGTGCTACAGCCCATGTGGTCACAAAGAATTGGACATGACTGAGCAACTGAGCAACAACAATGTCTTTTGAATATTCACTCTTGTTTTATTTACATAAGAAATTACAAAATTTGTATTCTATAAACACCTCAAGATTTCCTTCACAGTGGTTCTGTGTTCCCTACTGCTGATACATTTTATTTCCTCATCAAAATAACAACAAAAAAAGATTAGTTTTATTTTTAAAATTGTATAAATCTAACAATGGACTCATGACTGGTTTGAGACTTTAACTTGTTCTTTTTATCTTATCCTATCTAAAAGAAGCAAATTTTGGTTATGTTTGATATTATATGTTAATTTGTTATTGATTTGTATTATTACTGTATAGATAAGACAATAGAAAATTTGTATTTACCTTTAATCTTATTTTTTCATTCCTGAAATTCCTAAAAGCCCATGTTCTAAACTACTGATAAGTATTTTTTAATAGTTTAGAAAACAACATTTAAAATTTATATTTAACTTGGTAAAATATTAAAAATCAGGGATGTATACATGATTAATGTTGATATATGGCAGAAATCAATATGATATTGCACAGTAATTATCTTCCAATTAAAAATAAAACAACATGAAACAGTCATAGGTATACATATATCCCCTCTCTCATTAACCTCCTTCCCATCTCCCTGCCCATCCCACACCTCTAGGTTTTTAAAGAGCCCTGGTTTGATTTCCCTGAGTCATACATAAATTCTCATTGGCAATCTATTTTACATATGGTAATGTAAGTTTCCATGTTATGATGTTTGGCAGAGACCAATACAATTCTGTAAAACAATTATCCTTCCAAAAAAATAAATTTAAAATTAAAAATAAAATAAACCAAAAAGTAAAATAAGGAAATTAACATGGATAATTACTTCTGACTAATCTCACATGCTAGTAAAATAATGCTCAAAATTCTCCAAGCCAGGCTTCAGCAATACATGACCGTGAACTTCCAGATGTTCAAGCTGGTTTTAGAAAAGGCAGAGGAACCAGAGATCAAATTGCCAACATCCACTGGATCATCAAAAAAGCAAGAGAGTTCCAGAAAAACATCTATTTCTGCTTTATTGACTATGCCAAAGCCTTTGACTGTGTGGATCACAATAAACTGTGGAAAATTCTGAAAGAGATGGGAATACCAGATCACCTGACCTGCCTCTTGAGAAACCTGTATGCAGGGCAGGAAGCAACAGTTAGAACTGGACATGGAACAACAGACTGGTTCCAAATAGGAAAAGGAGTACATCAAGGCTGTATATAAGTCATCCTGCTTATTTAACTTATATGCAAAGTACATCATGAGAAACGCTGGACTGGAAGAAACACAAACTAGAATCAAGATTGCTGCCTATCAATAACCTCAGATATGCAGATGACACCACCCTTATGGCAGAAAGTGAAGAGGAACTCAAAAGCCTCTTGATGAAAGTGAAAGTGGAGAGTGAAAATGTTGGCTTAAAGCTCAACATTCAGAAAACGGAGATCATTGGCATCTGGTCCCATCACTTCATGGGAAATAGATGGGGAAACAGTGGAAACAGTGTCAGACTTTATTTTTCTGGGCTCCAAAATCACTGCAGATGGTGACTGCAGCCATGAAATTAAAAGACGCTTACTCCTTGGAAGGAAAGTTATGACCAACCTAGGTAGCATATTCAAAAGCAGAGACATTACTTTGCCAACAAAGGTCCATCTAGTCAAGGCTATGGTTTTTCCAGTGGTCATGTATGGATATGAGAGTCGGACTGTGAAGAAAGCTGAGTGCCAAAGAATTGATGCTTTTGAACTGTGGTGTTGGGGAAGACTCTTGAGAGTCCCTTGGACTGCGAGGAGATTCAACCAATCCATTCTAAAGGAGATCAGTCCTGGGTGTCCTTGGAAGGACAAAGCTGAAACTCCAGTACTTTGGCCACCTCACGTGAAGAATTGACCCATTGGAAAAGACTGATGCTGGGAGGGATCGAGGGCAGGAGGAGAAGGGGACGACAGAGGATGAGACAGCTAGATGGCATCACTGACTCGATGGACATGAGTTTGACTGAATTCCAGGAGTTGGTGATGGACAGGGAGGCCTGGCGTGCTGCAATTCATGGGGTTGCAAAGAGCCAGACACGACTGAGTGACTGAACTGAACTGAATCTACACAACTCATTCAAGTTTTGGCAATTATCCTAATAATATTCTTTAATTGTTTATTGTTGATCAGTTTCTCAGTCTTATCTGACTCTTTGTGACCCCATGGACTGCAGCAGGTCAGGCTTCCCTATCCTTCACTGTCTCCTGGAGCTTACTCAAACTCATGTCCATTGAGTCGGTGATGCCATTCAATCATCTCGTCCTCTGTTGTTCCCTCTCCTCCTGCATGCAATCTTTCCCAGCATCAGGGTCTTTTCCAATGAGTATCTACATTTCACCCATAAGTCATGGCATATATTAGTAGGTTTTGACTAAATAATTATTGATAGTGTTTGTAAAGTGATGATCTAATATTATTTCTTCAGTATTTATCAGTTGTTAGTGAAAAAGTTGGCTTAAAAGTCAACATTAAGAAAATGAAGATCATGGCATCTGGTCCCATCACTTCATGGGAAATAGATGGGGAAACAGTGGAAACAGTGTCAGACTTTATTTTTCTGGGCTCCAAAATCGCTACAGATGGTGACTGCAGCCATAAAATTAAAAGATGCTTACTCCTTGGAAGGAAAATTATGACCAACCTAGATAGCATATTCAAAAGCAGAGACATTACTTTGCCAACAAAGGTTCGTCTAGTCAAGGCTATGGTTTTTCCAGTGGTCATGTATGGATGTGAGAGTTGGACTGTGAAGAAGGCTGAGCGCTGAAGAACTGATGCTTTTGAATTGTGGTGTTGGAGAAGATTCTTGAGAGTCCCTTGGACTGAAAGGAGATCCAACCAGTGCATTCTGAAGGAGATCAGCCCTGGGATTTCTTTGGAAGGAATGATGCTAAAGCTGAAACTCCACCTCATGCGAAGGGTTGACTCATTGGAAAAGATTCTGATGCTGGGAGGGATTGGGGGCAGGAGGAGAAGGGGACAACAGAGGATGAGATGGCTGGATGGCATCACTGATTCGATGGACGTGAGTCTGAGTGAATTCCAGGAGTTGGTGATGGACAGGGAGGCCTGGCGTACTGTGATTCATGGGGTCGCAAAGAGTCGGACACGACTGAGTGACTGAACTGATCTGATCTGATCCCATTGTAAATAAAAAATAATAAAAAATATCTCTCCTCAAGTAAAATAAAATTTGGGAAATTTGATGAATGATACCTGGGGATTCTTTGTACTATTCTTTTTAAAGACATAATTATTGGAGTACAGTTGATTTACAATATTGTATTAGTTTCAGGTGTACAAAGCAAATCAGTTTTACATACACATATATCCACTCTTTTTTATATTATTTTCCCATATAGGCCATTACAGAATATTAAGTAGAGCTTCCTGTGCTATACAGTAGGTTCTTATTAGTTATCAATTTTATATACAGCAGTGCATAGGTGTCAATACCAATCTCCCAATTTACACTTCCACCCTCTTACTCCCTGGTAACTATAAGTTTGATTTCTACATCTGTAACTCCGTTTTTGTATTGTCTATAAGCTAATTTGTACCCTTTTCTTTGATTCCACATATAAATGTTACCATGATATTTGTCTTTCTCTGTCTGACTTACTTCACTTAGTATGATAATCTCTAGGTCCATCTAAGGTGCTGCAAATGGCATGATTTCATTGCTTTTTATGGCTGAGTAATACTCCACTGTATATGTGTACCACACCTTCTTTATCCATTCCTCTGCTGATACACATTTACATTGCTTCCATGTCCTGGTTTCTGTAAATAGTGCTGCATTGAACACTAGAGTGCATGTATCTTTTTTAATTACAGTTTTCTCCTGTTATACGCCCAAGAATGGGATTTTTGGATCATATGGTAACTCTATTTTTAGTTTTTTAAGGAACCTCCAATTATGGTTTTCCATAGTGGCCGTACTGTATTATTCTTGATGTTTGTTTTTTTTTTTTTTAAGTTTGATGTTACTTCAAAATATGTAAGTGAAGGAAAAAGTAAGTGTTGGGAGCTGAGCATTTCAAGCAATTAAAATGGAGGAAATGTCATTGTTATTTATGTCACAGAATTATGAAACAAAGTGTTGACTACATTGACCACATGGACTCTGAAAATACGCAAGATGGTGAAATACATTTAATGGGAATGAGAAAGAGTCAGGTCAAATGTTCTTAATGAATGTGGAAAGATTAGTGGGAGTAGATAAAATAGAAAGTGTTTAAGATTATTAAAATGAGTTACACATTGCTAAAAAATGAATATTTATGATTTGGAAGACACAAAATATATATCCATTTCTTTCCAACTGAGAGTCAATTTTTAATTAAGGTAAGTAATAAAATATTCAGTAAAAAATAATTAATGAGAACTTTTTTCAAACTCCTAAGAAATATCTTTCTATTAATAATTGCTTTTTATACAACTCACAACAAGATCATCACATCTATTTTCTGGGAAATAGGCAGCATATATATAGAATAATACAGTAGAACTTATGTGGTTAGGATAAGAACTGCTCATGATTTTTTCTCAATTATATTAGTGTTTAAACTGCTTATGATGGAAAATATAATACCTAATGTGGAGAGAATTTTTTAAATGTTTGAAAAGTTAATGAATCCAAAACAAGAAAAAACCTTTCTGTTGTTGTAGAGGATTTAAAGGAAAGAACTTGAAAGGGATAGGTATCACTTAAGGAAATGGATTAGCACAAAAGAAGGGGAAAGAAGAATGTGCATGATAGTTCAAGAGAGGGCAGATACTTAGATGAGCCATTTTTAAGTTCACTAGATAAAAAAGGACATGTGGAAGTTAGCTAACTTTAAGGTTTTACCTAAAAGTTTTGTTTAAAGTTTATTTATTTATGTGGACCAACCTGGGGTCTAACATCCTGCTATATAGATGAGTCCACTAATTTTACTGCTCTGAGAGTATTTCCAGGAAATTCACCTATGTGTATGGTGACAGTGTCAGTAAACCACAAATGTGAATTCATTGCCTTACTATATTCCTTTAGTTTTCTGTTTCCATGTTGTCATACCTGGCCCACTGGCTAAGGATTGTGATTAATAAGGTGATTCCAAAGGAATATTTAAGGGTTTGATGACCTTGTAGTTATTTTATGTAAAAGTTATTTAGATTCATCAGGGATGATTAAATTATATCCATATATCCCAACATGGAAGATCTGTATTTTTATTTAGTCATTAACAGACTATATTTCTACTGGGAAAGACAATAAATATGTAAAGTATTAGAGTGTGAAGAGCATGATCAAAATAAAGTTAGCTTCCCAGCACTGTTATTTTCTATAATCTTGAAAGAACTAAATCCAGTATTTATTTGGTAGTTGCTTCAGTAACTTAAAATATTTTTCAGGAAATTTGGACCAAATTATTTCAAGATCCTATATACATCTGACATCATTTAAAGTTATGATTCATTCAAACTATTTTATATATTCATGGGAATTAAATCAGAATCCTATCTTAAAGTACCAAGTTGAAGCACACAATATATTTTAAATCAGTATTTATGCTAAAAGAATATATGACATTTAAAGAATGATAGCAATTTCAAAATAATGTTTCAAACTTTTATAAAAAGGGACAGAGGAAAATTATTGTTTTACACATAAAACAAATTATTTCTGTTTATTTCATTAAAAATATCCTTGAATACTATACAATGAAATGCATGGATCTTAAATTTATTGAGATTGACTTTTACATATGATACTTTTATGTAATTGTCACCTGTCAAGATGCAAAGTATTTTTAGCATTTCAGAAAGTTCTCATGTGCCACTTCCTTGGACTCTTCTCACCTGCCCAAAGATACCACTATTTTGATATTTTTTATATCTATCATGTATCATGAAAAGCGTAAGTATTTGGGGGATATGGCTATGCATAAATAGCTTTAAATGTATGACTCCTTATATTAAAACTGATATTCAAAATCTAGAAAACAAATTTAAAACAATATATGTAAAATAAAACACTAGCAAATGAAAGTTTTCAAGAAAATTGAAATTCAGAAAATGAAGTTTCCAGTCTTCCTTGTTAAGATAGAAGGGAGATTATGAAGGTTATGCACCTTTATTCCCTGGTTAAATTCTAGAAGGTAAATTTGATCTTCCCCTGTTTATGAAGGAAATGATTTTAGGTCAGATTTAAACTCATGGTTTGAATGATCAGGAGGATAATAGTTTGACATATGTCTAGTGTAACACTGCTGCTGCTAAGTCGCTTCAGTTGTTTCTGACTCTGTGCGACCCCATAGAGGGCAGCCCACCAGGCTCCCCCGTCCCTGGGATTCTCCAGGCAAGAACACTGGAGTGGGTTGCCATTTCCTTCTCCAATGCAAGAAAGTGAAAAGTGAAAATAAAGTCGCTCAGCCGTGTCTGACTCTTAGCGACCCCATGGACTACAGCCTACCAGGCTCCTCCATCCATGTGATTTTCCAGGCAAGAGTACTGGAATGGGGTGCCATTGCCTTCTCCAAGTGTAACACTATTAAGAGTTATTTAATGAGAATTTTAACATTTTACCTGATCTAGTATATCCCTTAGTAAATGTTTTCAAGAAAATCCTTATCAAAGCAGCTTAAGAACTATAAATGTATTAATTTATTAATACATTTATATAAATGTATAAATGTATTAATGTATTAATTAAACAATGTATGCATTTGAAGCTTTTCCTATTACATAACATTTTAAAGAGTACTGATCTTTGTACTAAGCTGTGTCTTGGCCACAAAGCTACTATAACAGCTTGGCGAAATCACTAAACCTGAGCCTCCTTACACAGATAAGGGAGATGATAAAAATACCCTATAGAGTATTTGTTTGATTTCAGTGAGGGTACTGAATAGTGCATTTAGCATTTTATAAGAAACTCAATTGCCACTTTGTTGTTGTTTAGTCACAAAATCATGTCCAACTCTTTTGTGACCCCATGGGCTGTAGCCCCAAACCTGTCCACAGGATTTATTTTCCAGGCAAGAATATTGTAGTGGGTTTCTGTTTTCTTCCCCAGGGGATCTTCCCAACACAGGGATTGAAGCTGCATAACCTGCATTGGCAGGTGGATTCTTTATAACACTGTGTCACCAAGGAAGCCCCGATTAATACTCAGTCCATCCTAAAGGAGATCAGTCCTAGGTGTTCATTGGAAGGACTGATGCTGAAGCTGAAACTCCAATACTTGGGCCACTTCATGCGAAGAGTTGACTCTTTGGAAAAGACCCTGATGCTGGGAGGGATTGGTGGCAGAAGGAGAAGGGGACGACAGAGGATGAGATGGCTGGATGGCATCACCGACTCAATGGACATGAGTTTGGGTAAACTCCAGGAGTTGGTGATGGACAGGGAGGTTTGGTGTGCTGCATTCATGGGGTCGTAAAGAGTCGGACAACGACTGAGCAACTGAACTGAACTGAAATGAACCGAATCTTTAACTATCAGGAATTCATGTCTCAGCTTGCTTTTAACTCTATTAATTAAAATATTATCTATAATATAGGAGACATATAATAAACATTTTGAGGATAAATTATGTTAAATTTTCTTGTAAAGTACATTTAGGAGGGAGTATTATCAGAATTGCCTAATAAGAACCTTATAAAAACACTCCTATATAAAAACAGTGAACACATTGCCGAAACTTTCAAAATCAACTTTTTCAAAATAGTGAAAATGAATTACACATTATAAAAACCTGAACAGTACTTATGTAAGAAAACTAGCCAAATCTCAGTAAAAACAATGAGCATTGTTACACTATTTACACTATCCTCATTCCCCCTCTTTCTAACTTGATGCATGTGTGAAACAGTCTTTGCAACTAAGGTAATATAAAGAAAGCAGCTTAGCAGCCACTGGAGGAGACAAAACATATTTGGAGGTCCACAAATGCCCCATTCCCAAAGAATTGTAACCATCTGATGTCTTTTCTCACTAAAAAGCTCCACTCTCATGATTTCTCTTAGCTGATCTGACTCAGAGCCGCTCTGAACATATAGCCTATCCTCCTGTTATTTGTAAAAATTAATCAAAATAAAAGTCTGCATGGCAAATGACATCAACAAAGTAAAAGGCAACCTACTGCATGGGAGAAAATACTTGTAAATCATGTATCTCATGAGGTCTAATATCAAAAATACACAAAGAGGTCATACAACTCAAGAGCAAAAACACAACCTGATTTTAAAAAATGGGCAGAGGACCTGAATAAGCATTTTTCCAAGGAAAACATACAGATGGCCAACAGACCCATGACAAGATGTTCAGCATCACTATTCATCAGGGAAATGCAAATCAAAACCACAATGAGCTATCACCTTACACCAGTCAGAATGGCTATTATCAAAAATACAGTAAATAATAAGTGTTGGTGAGGATGTGGAAAAAGGAAACCCTTGTACCCTGTTGATAGGAATGTAAATTGGTACAGTCATTTATGAAAAATAGTATGGGGATTCCTAAAAACATTAAAAATAGAACTACCATGTAATACAGCAATCCTACTTTTGGATATTTTTCCAAAAAATAAAAATAAGCAAAACACTAATTTAAATAGATATACACACTCCAATGCTCATTGCAGTCTTTTTCACAATAGCTAAGTTATGGAAGCAACCTAAGTGTCCACAGACAGATGATGAATAGATAAAGAAGATGTGGGGTATGTGTATGTATTTGTACATACACACACAATGGAATATTACTCAGCCGTAGAAAAGAATGAAATCTTGCCGTTTGTGATAAGAGGGGATTATACAGTGTGAAATAAGTCAAACAGAGAAAGACAAGTACCATCTGATTATACTTATATTTGAAATTTAAAAAACAAAACAAATTAACAAATATAAGAAAAGTGAAACAGTCACAGAGAACATAAATACAGAGTCACAGATACAGAGAATAAATATGTGGATGCCAGAGGAGAGGAAATAGGCAAATGAGTGAAATGGATGAGGAAAATTAAGGGGTACAAATACCCAGCTACAAATAAATGAGTAATAAGGATGAAATTATAGTGTAATATAATCAATGAAAAGTTACTAATTTTGTTTCACAATAGTACTAACTAGACGTTTTGTGGTGATGATTTTGTAAAGTGTAGAAATATCAAAAGTTGTGCACCAAGAATTTGCATTGTGTTGTAGGCAATTATACTTCAAAAAAACAAAGAAATTCATAGAGAAAGAGACCAGATTTGTAGTTATTAGAGGTAGGGAGCAGTGGGGAATGGGAGGAGGGAGAAATTGGATAAAGGTGATTGAAAGGTACAAACTTCCAGTGATAAGATAAATCAGTACAGGGATGTATTATACAACATGATTAATATAATTAACACTGCATATGTTACATAAGGAAGTTGTTAAGACAGTAAATGAGAGTTCTCTATAAAAGGAAAAATGCTTTTTAAATGGGAGACACATGTACACGCATGGCTGATTCATGTCAATGTATGGCAGAAACCACAATATTGTAAAGCATTTAGCCTCGAATTAAAATAAATAAATTAATTTTTAATTAAAAAAATTAACACTCAATAAATAAAATAATGTGAGACCAGCAACAACAATAACAAGATGACCAAAACCCAAGCTGACCAAAATTTAATTATAAAGATTGAAGAATGAAAGCTCCACAGGGAATTCTGACAATTTCTGACACATTGCTGAGCATCTGGGAGGCAAAAAGATACACAGAAAAGATCTGAGAAGACTAAATTCTAAGCTCTGACTGACTTCGAGTATCTATATAAGCAGAAAGTAAAAGTGTTAGTTGCTCAGTCGTGTCCGACTCTTTGTGACCCCGTCGATTCTAGCCCACCAGGCTCCTCTGTCCATGGCATTCTCCAGGCAAGAACACTTTAGTAGATAGCCATTTCCTTCTCCCAAGGATCTTCTAGAGAAAGGGATCAAACCCAGGTCTCCTGCATTGCAGGCAGATTCTTTACCATCTGAGCTACCACGGAGGCTCATATAAGCAGAAAACAGAGGCTAAAACGTTTACTTTAGTGTGCTTTTGGCTTAGGCTTACTCAGTTGTGTCCAACTCCTTGTGACTCCATGGACTATAGCCTGCCAGGTTCCTCTGACCGTGGGACTTCCCAGGCAAGAACACTGTCGTGGGTTGCCATTTCCTCATCCAGGGGATCTTCCCAAACCATGAATTGAATCTGCATCTCCAGTATTGCAGGCAGATTCTTTACCACTAGTGCTGCCTAGGAAGGCTTCTAGTGTGCTCTAGCCTGTTATAAGCAAAAACAAGAGGCTAAAGCACACTAAGTAAATGGATAATAAAAAGCACCCCACGTAAATAGTTCATGAAAGAGAACTAGGGTGATTACACTCAAAATAGACCAAAATAATTTAAGATGAAATTGTTAGAGGAAAAGAGGGATATTTTAAAATTATAAAAGAATCATCCTACTTATGGTATGCCTCTAAATTATCAGATGCTTTGTGCAGGATAAAAAGGAACTCTGTGTTCTTTCTGCAACCTTTATTTAAATTTAAATTTATTTCAAAATAAAACATCTGAAAAAATACTTTTCAAAAAATTAGTTTCAAATAGAATAAGAATTTACTACAATTAGAGTACATAATTCCTTATAAGAAGTCTTCATTTGTTCCTAGTTTACAACCACTGCGATGAAAAGAAGTAATTGTTATGAATCAAATTATTAATTTCATTATGTCATTCTGCATATTATCCTAAAATGCACTGAATCTCTGTTCTAGTCCCAGTATTTTTCTAGCTGAATTTTCTTTAGTTGTTTTGAGTAGTTGTAACTTTCTGCTTGACAAACATATCTTTGTCAAGTTAGCTAATAGTAAATTACACATGAAAATTTTCCCTGCAGAAATCCATTGTCAGCTAATGAACCAACCAAAGTGACATCAAGTTGACTGATGTTCATTTTCAGACACAAATCAAGGTAGTTCATCAAAGCCACTGCAGTTGTAATATCCATGGTTGAGAACAACCAGAGGCCTTGCTTACCTGGCTGTAAATCACAGACAATCAATATACTGCTTCTACAACTGTATACTGTCTCTGCAAATTTCTTATTGTATATTAAAGGCTAGGATAATATATCCTAGAAAATTGAGTGAGTTCAACTTAGTAATATACTATACTTGACACTGCACAGCAGCAATATCTTGAATTACAATTTTCAGTGTGTTTTAAATTTATTAATTTGTTTAGACATTTGTAGGTTGACAGCTAGAAAATTTAAGGAAAAAAAAAAAAACTATTTTATTCCTTACAACATAAGTACCCAAATGTACATATTCTCAAGAAATAGTTTGTAAATATGATGTAGTAGTCTGATTGCTCAGGATTGTGATTTATTTTCATGGTCTATAACTGCCAATAAATTGAGCTCAAAATCTTGGGTGCTTTTTAAACATTAAACAATGCTGAGTCTAGAAAAATTTTAGAAAATTAAAGAAGGAAGCTCTCTGGTCTGAATCATATAGCATACACATTTTCTTTCCACTGGAGTTTTCATTCTTTATCCTTAACACTCAGCTCAACATATGCCAGGTGTTTCTGATATGAATATAATGATGTCAACCTCTAGACTTTTAATGCAAGTAAAAATAGCAACAAGGAGTACGTTGTGCCCTATAATAGCCTGCACACTTCTATTACCACACCACTTTATTTTATTTCCACAGTGCATACCATTAATGTTATTCTCCTTTAAGCTAATGTTACACTTAAAGGTGAAATACAGAATACTTTCACCCTACAATCAGAAATATGTCAAGAATATCCACACTCACCACTTCTTTACAACACAGTGCTGGAAAGTTTAGCCAAGCAATAAAAAAAATAGAAATTTAAAAAGTATATAGATCAGGAACAAAAATATCAGTATTTGCAGAAAAATGATTATCTTAATACACAGAGAGACATGCTATGCTCATGGACTGGAAGTTTTAACACAGTAATATGCCTAATCTCCCCAAGTTGATAGATAAATTTAACTGAAATCCTATGAAAATTTCAACAAGATTTTTTTTGTAGATATAAACAATGTTGTTCTCAAATTTTTAATGAAAAACAGAGGCTCTAGATAACTGAAACTTTTAAGAAAACATAAAGTGAGAGAACTGACTACATGACTTTGAATATACTGCTGCTGCTGCTAAGTCACTTCAGTCATGTCTGACTCTGTGCAACCCCATAGATGGCAGCCCAGCAGGCTCCACCGTCCCTGGGATTCTCCAGGCAAGAACACCAGAGTGGGTTGCCATTTCCTTCTCCAATGCATGAAAGTGAAAAGTGAAGTTGATCAGTCGTGTCAAACTCCTAGCAATCCTTGATCCCATGGAGTGCAGCCCACCAGGCTCCTCCGTCCATGGGATTTTCCAGGCAAGAGTACTGGAGTGGGGTGCCATTGCCTTCTCATATCAAGAGCCGATAGGAGCTACTCCATGTTCAAGGTCAGGAGGGGTGGCGGTGAGGAGATGCCCCTCATCTAAGGTAAGGAGCAGCAGCTGAGCTTTGCTGGAGCAGCCGTGAAGAGATACCCTACGTCTAAGGTAAGAGAAACCCAAGTAAGATGGTAGGTGTTGCAAGAGGGCATCAGAGGGCAGACACACTGAAACCATAATCACAGAAAACTGGCCAGTCTGATCACATGGACACAGCATTGTCAATGAAACTAAGCCATGCCATGTGGGGCCACCCAAGATGGGTGGGTCATGGTGGAGAGGTCTGACAGAATGTGGTTCACTGGAGAAGGGAATGGCAAACCACTTCAGTATTCTTGCCTTGAGAATGCCAGGAACACTGTGAAAAGGCAAAACAATAGGATATTGAAAGGTGAACTCCCTGGGTCGGTAGGTGCCCAATATGCTACTGGAGATCAGTGGAGAAATAACTCCAGAAAGAATGAAGGGATGGAGCCAAAGCAAAAACAATACCCAGTTGTGGATGTGACTGGTGATAGAAGCAAGGTCCAATGCTGTAAAGAGCAATTTGCATAGGAACCTGGGATGTTAGATCCATGAATCAAGGCAAATTGGAAGTGGTCAAACAGGAGATGGCAAGAGTGAACGTTGACATTCTAGGAATCAGCGACATAAAATGGACGGGAATAGGTGAATTTAACTCAGATGACCATTTTATCTACTACTGTGGGCAGGAATATCTTAGAAGAAATGGAGCAGCCATTATGGTCAACTGCATCCAGCAGTACTTGGATGCAATCTCAAAAATGACAGAATGATCTCTGTTCGTTTCCAAGGCAAACCATTCAATATCACAGTAATCCAAGGCTATGCCCCAACCAGTAATGCTGAAGAAGCTGAAGTTGAACGATTCTGTGAAGACCTACAAGACCTTTTAGAATTAACACCCAAAAAAGATGTCACTTTCATTATAGGGGACTGGAATGCAAAAGTAGGAAGTCAAGAAACACCTGGAGTAACAGGCAAATTAGGCCTTGGAATATGGAATAAAGCAGGGCAAAGGCTAATAGAGTTTTGCCAAGAGAACGCACTGGTCATAGCAAACAGCCTCTTCCAACAACACAAGAGAAGACTCTATACATGAACATCACCAGATTGTCAACACTGAAATAAGACTGATTATATTCTTTGCACCCAAAGATGGAGAAGCTCTATACAGTCAGCAAAGCAAGACTGGGAGCTGACTGTGTCTCAGACCATGAACTCCTTATTGCCAAATTCAGACTTAAATTGAAGAAAGTAGGGAAAACCACTAGACCATTCATTTATGGCCTAAATCAAATCCCTTCTGATTATATAGTGGAAGTGAGAAATAGATTTAGGGGACTAGATCTGATAGACAGAATGCCTGATGAACTATGGACAGAGGTTCATGACATTGTACAGGAGACAGGGATCAAGACCATCCCTGTGGAAAGGAAATGCAAAAAGGAAAAATGGCTGTCTGAGGAGGCCTTACAAATAGCTGTGAAAAGAAGAGAAGCAAAAAGCAAAGGAGAAAAGGAAAGATATAAGCATCTGAATGCAGAGTTCCAAAGAATAGCAAGGAGAGATAAGAAAGCCTTCCTCAGGGATCAATGCAAAGAAATAGAGGAAAACAGAATGGGAAAGACTAGATATCTCTTCAAGAAAATTAGAGATACCAAGGGAACATTTCATGTGCAGATGGGCTCGATAAAGGACAGAAATGGTATGGACCTAACAGAAGCAGAAGATACTAAGAAGTGGCAAGAATACACAGAAGAACTATACAGAAAAGAGATTCGCGACCAAGACAATCACGATGGTGTGATCACTCAGAGTCAGACTCTTGGAATGTGAACTCAAGTGGGCCTTAGAAAGCATCACTATGAACAGAGCTAGTGGAGGTGATGGAATTTCAGTTGAGCTATTTCAAATCCTGGAAGGTGATGCTGTGAAAGTGCTGCAATCAGTACGCCCGCAAATTTGGAAAACTCAGCAGTGGCCACAGGACTGGAAAAGGTCAGTTTTTATTCCAATCCCAAAGAAAGACAGTGCAAAAGAATGCTCAAACTCCCACACAATTGCACTCATCTCACATGCTAGTAAAGTAATACTCAAAATTCTCCAAGCCAGCCTTCAGCAATATGTGAACCGTGAACTTCCAGATGTTCAAGCTGGTTTTAGAAAAGGTAGAGGAACCAGAGATCAAATTGCCAACATCCGCTGGATCATGGAAAAAACAAGAGAGTTCCAGAAAAACATCTATTTCTGCTGTATTGACTATGCCAAAGCCTTTGACTGTGTGGATCACAATAAGCTGCGGAAAATTCTTCAAGAGATGAGAATAGCAGACCACCTGACCTGCCTCTTGAGAAACCTGTATGCAGGTCAGGAAGCAACAGTTAGATCTGGACATGGAACAACAGACTGGTTTGAAATAGGAAAAGGAGTACATCAAGGCTATTGTCACCCTGCTTATTTAACCTATATACAGAGTACATCATGAGGAACTCTGGGCTGGAAGAGGCACAAGCTGGAATCAAGATTGCTGGGAGAAATATCAATAACCTCAGATATGCAGATGACACCACCATTAAGGCAGAAAGTGAAGAGGAACTAAAAAGCCTCTTGATGAAAGTGAAAGAGGAGAGTGAAAAAGTTGGCTTAAAGCTCAACATTCAGAAAACTAAGATCATGGCGTCTGGTCCCATCACTTCATGGGAAATAGATGGGGAAACAGTGGAAACAGTGTCAGACTTTATTTTTGGGGGCTCCAAAATCACTGCAGATGGTGACTGCAGCCATGAAATTAGAAGATGCTTACTCCTTGGAAGGAAAGTTATGACCAACCTAGATAGCATATTGAAAAGCAGAGACATTACTTGACCAACAAAGTTCCATCTAGTCAAGGCTATCGTTTTTCCAGTATGGATGTGAAATTTGGACTGTGAAGAAAGCTGAGCACCGAAGAATTGATGCTCTTGAACTGTGATGTTGGAGAAGACTCTTGAGAGTCCCTTGGACTGCAAGGGGATCCAACCAGTCCAACCTAGGGGAGATCAGTCCTGGGTGTTCTTTGGAAGGACTGATGCTAAAGCTGAAACTCCAATATTTTGGCCACCTCATGTGAAGAGTTGACCCATTGGAAAAGATTTTGATCCTGGGAGGGATTGTGGGAAGGAGGAGAAGGGGACGACAGAGGATGAGATGGCTGGATGGTATCACCGACTCAATGGACATGAGTTTGAGTGAACTCCTGGATTTGGTGATGGACAGGGAGGCCTGGCTTGCTGCAATTCATGGGGTCGCAAAGAGTTGGACACGACTGAGTGACTGAACTAAACTGATCTGAATTGATCAAGACTATGTGATACTGATTGTAATCTGGACACATAGATGAAGGAACAGAATAGAGATCATATGAATTTTTTTTTACAAAGGTGCAAAACAACAAGTAAATGAAGGAAATACAGCTTTTTCAACAAATGTTTTTGGAGCATTCCTATATTCATAGACAAAATAACTTACAACCCTCATCTCGTATAATGCAAAAATAGGCTGAAAATATATCACAGACTTAATTGTAAAATTAAAACTATAAAATTTAGAAAAAAAATTAAATAGCAAATCTTCTGGATCTAGAGATAATCAAAGAGTTTCTAAACTTAACATCATAAGCACAATTAGTAACTTTAGCACAAATAGTTAACTTTAGGCAGGTTAATAAGGAGCCCAAGCCCCCTTAAGAAGAAAGTATTAGTTCTTTACCTTAGGTAGGCTCCATGTTAATGACTAAATGACAACAACGTATCTTGCTTGAGGAAAGAACCAGCCCCTTCAGGTTAATCTTGTATGGATGTTATATCAAGATGTATTTTGAGGGAAAGTGTCTGGTGAGAACTTTAGGACCTGGAGGTGTTCTTTGAATCTATTGCTAATGCTATGCTAAGTCACTTCAGTCGTGTCCGACTCTGTGCGACCCCATAGATGGCAGCCCACCAGGCTCCCCCTTCCCTGGGATTCTCCAGGCAAGAACACTGGAGTGGGTTGCCATTTCCTTCTCCAATGCATGAAAGTGAAGTCACTCAGTCATGTCCGACTCTTAGCGACCCCATGGACTGCAGCCTACCAGGCTCCTCCATCTATGGGATTTTCCAGGCAAGAGTACTGGAGTGGGGTGCCATTGCCTTCTCCATGGATCTATTACTAGTAACCAACTGAATAGGTATATAATGTTCTGCATAAGTCAATCACGTGGGTATTCTCTTTACCCTCTTCTGATGTCTATGTCAGAAGTCCTCGCTCTTTCTCTTCCATAAGCTCTCCTTCATTGCCACAAGCCTTGAGTTGTTTCTGTTATCTGCCAGGCTTGGTGAGAAATTCTTCTCTTCACCAGGGCAGTGAGCTCAGGTACAGCCAACACTCTTTGGCTTCACTACATTGGGACTGATCTCCTCTCAACAGGAAAAACTGGACTTTACAAAAAAAAATTATTTTCTCTGTCTGAGGTAAGTCAGAAAGAGAAACACAAATACTGTATACTAACGCATATATGTGGAATTTAGAAAGACAGTAAATGATGATCCTATATGAAAGGCAGAAAAAGAGACACAGATGAAAAGAACAAACTTTTGGACTCTGTAGGAGAAGGCGAGGATGGGATGATTTGAGAGCATAGCATTGAAACATGTATATCATATGTAAAATAGATGACTAGTGCAAGTTCCATGCATGAAGCAGGTCAGTCAAAGCCAGTGTTCTGGGTCAACCCAGAGGGATGGGGTAGGGAGGGAGGTGGGAAGCGGGTTTCGGATGGGCGGTGAAGGCACAGTGCACTCATGGCTGTTTCATGTCAATGTATGGCAAAAATCATCAAAATATTGTAAAGTAATTATCTTTCAATTAAAATTAATTTAAAAGTATTTTCTCTGTGAAAGACTCTATTAGGAAAATTAACACACAAGATACAGAGTTGAAGAAAATATTTGCAAAACACATACCACAAAGGCCTAGTTTCTAGTACATATAAAAATTGCCCCAAATTCAGAGTGAAAGCCAAAAATAAGACAACTCAATCAGAAAATATGAACAGACATTTAAATGGAGAAAAGATAGTAAAATAAGCACATGAGAAATATTCAACATAATTTATTGCTACAAAATTTCAAATTAACACCACTATGAAATATCCAAACACAACTAGAGAATGGTAAATTAAAAATTAATGCAAACATCAAATGGTGGAGAAAATGGTTAACTCTTAAGTTGATTCTGGGAATGTAAACTAGTACAGCTACTCTGGAAAATAGTTTTGTTAGTTTCTTATAAAATTAAAACTCTTATTATCATATAAAGCACCAGTTGCTCTCTTGAGCAATTATTCTCCCAAAATGAAAATTTACATTAACACATAAACTTGTATATGAATATATAAGCAGCTTTACACATAGTATCCAAAGGGTATCCAAAGGAACTAAGTGTTAAATGATACTAGAGCATAAACAGACTTTTAAAACAATTCAGTTCAGTTCAGTTCAGTCACTCAGTCGTGTCCAGCTGTTTGCAACCCCATGAACCGCAGCATGCCAGGCCTCCCTGTCCATCACCAACTCCCAGAGTCCACCCAAACCCATGTCCATCGAGTTGCTGATGCCATCCAACCATCTCATTCTCTGTCATCTCCTTTTCCTCCTGCCCTCAATCTTTCCCAGCATAGGGTCTTTTCAAATGAGTCAGCTCTTAGCATGAGGTGGCCAAAGTATTGGAGTTTCAGCTTCAACATCAGTCCCTCCAATGAACACCCAGAACTGACCTCCTTTAGGATGGACTGGTTGGATCTCCTTGCAGTCCAAGGGACTCTCAAGAGTCTTCTCCAACACCACAGTTCAAAAGCATCAGTTCTTCGGTGCTCAGCCTTCTTTATAGTCCAACTCTCACATCCATACATGATCACTGGAAAAACCATAGCCTTGACTGGACAGACCTTTGTTGGCAAAGTAATGTCTCTGCTTTTCAAAATGCTGTCTAGGTTGGTCATAACTTTCGTTCCAAGGAGTAAGCATCTTTTAATTTCATGGCTGCAGTCACCATCTGCAGTGATTTTGGAGCCCCCAAAAATAAAGTCAGCCACTGTGTCTACTGTTTCCCCATCTGTTTGCCATAAAGTGATGGCACCAGATGCCATGATGTTCGTTTTCTGAATGTTGAGCTTTAAGCCAACTTTTTCACTCTCCTCTTTCACTCTCATCAAGAGGCTCTTTAATTCTTCTTCACTTTCTGTCACAGGGGTCGTGTCACCTGCATATCTGAGGTTATTGATATTTCTCCTGGCAATCTTGATTCCCGCTTGTGTTTCCTCCAGCCCAAAGCCATTAGATGGGGTGTGACATAATGGAGTGCTTTATTAAAGTTCTGGAATCTAAGTATCATTACTGAAGTGATAATACTTATATTCTATTAAAGTGAAATGAAAGAAATGAAAAATATTATGTTTTTATTTTCTGTTTACTGTAATAGAATACAATTGATCCTTGAACAACATGAGGGTTAGAAACACTGACCCCAATCTATCAAAAATCCACACATAACTTTACATTCAGCCCTCCATATCCTTAGTTCTGCATCTGTATATTCAAGCAACCTCAGATCCTGATTGTGTAGTAGGTAGCATGCATTTACTGAAAAATTATTTTATATGGACCTATGTATTTTAAGCCTATGTTGTTCAAGGGTCAACTGTATTTTAATTATCAAATATTTGGACACTAGAAATGTCCTACTTACTTGAATTATTTACTATTTTCTTGAAGTTATAACTTATAGCTATAGCTGAGGAGTGTTTAAATTTTCACCCTACCAAAATGTCCACTTTACTTATCTTACACAGTGTTATACAATTGAAAGAGTACAAGGGAAGTATAAACATATCCTCTTTTATTTCATTTTATTCAAAAATGTTTAACATGATTTCAACATTTTTTGCTTTTGGTGCTGAGTATAAAGAATAAAAAAAAAAAACCTTCATATAGAACTTTCTTGAGAATGGAAACAAATTAAACTAACAAGTATATTATATATAAGATGGTAAGATGAACTATAAAAAATTATTAAAGGTATTATTAAGTTAAATAAAATTATTATTATATAACTAAATTATTAAATTAAAATAGAGAATAAATGAGCCATATTTCATAATTAGTCAAAAAAAGAGAAATCTCTAACCATTCATTGTTCTAATCTAAGGGAAGGGATATACAATACAACCAGAGTCCTACGAGAGCTCTCCAGTTAAACTAATGAAAATCTCGCAGGGGTTAGCAAGATGGCATTTTCAAGACATTTCAAGAAGTCACTAGGTTGGGTAAGTGCAAGGAGAGAGTGATGGGCATCTCAATGATGGAGATGAATTCAGGAGTTCAGCAAGGTTTGGGAGTTTTATTTTAGTGAACTGAGAAGCCACTGAAGACATGAGCACTTGTTTATAGGGACAAACTATAGAGAGATAATGAAACCAGTAAGAATGCTGTCACAAATAATCCACATAAGAAGCAACAATGGTTAGGGATTAAAATTTTAAAAGTGAGAGTAGAGAGAAGTATAGCATCCTGCATAAACTTCAAAGAGAGGGATAATAGGATTAGCTAAAGAATTATCTATGACAAGTAAGAAACAAAGAAGAGTAAAAGGGTCTTCAGGATTTTTTCCGATCACCTAAAATAATCAAGTTTTCCTTTTCTGAGGTGGAGAAGTATATGAGGATGAAAAAATTCAAACTATGATATTTAAAATGTTATAATTAGAATGATTTATTAATCATGAAAAAGGAGGTGCTGCGTACATAATTGAATATAGGAGACTGAAGTCAAGGAAGAAACTTTCACTTAAGATACATCAGCTGTATAAGATCGACTGTGCCAAAGCCTTTGAGTGTGTGGATAACAATAAACTGTGGAAAATTCTGAAAGAGATGGGAATACCAGAGCACCTGACCTGCCTCTTGAGAAACCTATATGCAGGTCAGGAAGCAACAGTTAGAACTGGACATGGAACAACAGACTGGTTCCAAATAGGAAAAAGAGTATGTCAAGGCTGTATATTGTCACTCTGCTTATTCAACTTATATGCAGAGTACATCATGAGAAACGCTGGGCTGGAATCAAGATTGCCGGGAGAAATATCAGTAACTTCAGATATGCAGATGACACCACCCTTATGGAAGAAAGTGAAGAGGAACTAACAAGTCTCTTGATGAAAGTTAAAGAGGAGACTGGAAAGAGTTGGCTTAAAGCTCAACATTCAGAAAACGAAGATCATGGCATCCGGTCCCATCACTTCATGGGAAATAGATGGGAAAACAGTGTCAGACTTTATTTTGGGGGGGTCCAAAATTACTGCAGATGGTGATTGCAGCCATGAAATTAAAAGACGCTTACTCCTTGGAACGAAAGTTATGACCAACCTAGATAGCATATTGAAAAGCAGAGACATTACTTTGCCAACAAAGGTCCGTCTAGTCAAGACTATGGTTTTTCCAGTGGTCATGTATGGATGTGAGAGTTGGACTGTGAAGAAAGCTGAGCACCAAAGAATTGATGCTTTTGAACTGTGGTGTTGGAGAAGACTCTTGAGAGTCCCTTGGACTGCAAGGAGATCCAACCAGTCCATTCTAAAGGAGATCAGTCCTGGGTGTTCTTTGGAAGGAATGATGCTAAAGTTGAAACTGAAGTACTTTGGCTACCTCATGAGAAGAGGTGACTCATTGGAAAAGACTCTGATGCTGGGAGGGATTGGGGGCAGGAGGAAAAGGGGACGACACAGGATGAGATGGCTGGATGGCATCACTGACTCAATGGACATGACCCTGAGTGAACTCTGGGAGTTGGTGATGGACGGGGAGGCCTGGAGTTCTGCAATTCATGGGGTCGCAAAGAGTTGGACACGACTGAGTGACTGAACTGAACTGAACTGAAGAAGTATGTAATTTTCCTATTTTAATTCACATGATAAAAATAACTTTTCAAAATTTGAGTTCTGAGTTCACATTTTTAACAAAATAATAGTAAGTTTGCAAAAATATTAATTTTATTCCGAAAAAAAAAATTTGATGTTTTGTTTTTTCTATTATAGCGATAAAACTAACATACATCATAATATTGGTTTTAGGTATCAGTGCTTCTTTCTTTTTGTTTTAATTTTATTTTATTTTTAAACTTTACAATATTGTATTAGTTTCGCCAAATATCGAAATGAATCCACCACAGGTATACCTGTGTTCCCCATCCTGAACCCTCCTCCTTCCTCCTTCCCCATACCCTCCCTCTGGGTCATCCCAGTGCACCAGCCCCAAGCATCCAGTATCATGCATCGAACCTGGACTGGGGACTCATTTCATACATGATATTATACATGTTTCAATGCCATTCTCCCAAATCTCCCCGCCCTCTCCCTCTTCCACAGAGTGCATAAGACTGATCTTTACATCAGTGTCTCTTTTGCTGTCTCATGCTTATTTCTTATAAGAAATCTGTTTTTTTTTTTTTTATTAAAGTAGAGCAACTTTTACATTTTTAGTAGAACAACTTTGACCAAATCAAATATGTTACCTACTATTTCCAAAAGTAAGGAGACGATATTAAACAAATTAAACATCTAAAAATTAATATAAACAACGTTGAGTTTTCTTTAAAGTTTTCCCACTCTTTAAAGTGTAGTTCAGTTCAGTTCAGTTGCTCAGACATGTCCAAATCTTTACAAACCCATGGACTGCATGGGTTTGTAAAGAGTGCATGCAGCACACCAGGCTTTCCTGTTGGTCACCAGCTCCCAGAGCTTGCTCAAACTGATGTCCATTGAGTCAGTCATGCCATCCAATCATCTCATCCTTTGTTGTCCCTTTCTCTTATGCCTTCAGTCTTTCTCAGCATCACGGTTTTTTCCCAATGAATCAGTTCTTCACAACAGGTGGCCAAAGTATCAGAGTTTCAGCTTCAGCATCAGTCCTTCCAATGAATATTCAGGACTGATTTCCTTTAGGATGGCCTGGTTTGATCTCCTTACAGGCCAGTGGACTCTCAAGAATCTTCTCCACAATACAGCTCAAAAGCATCATTTCTTCAGTTGCAGCTTTCTTTATGGTCCAACTCTCACATCCATACATGACTACCAGAAAAACCATAGCTTTGACTAGGCAGACCTATGTTGGCAAAGTAATGTCTCAGCTTTTTAACATGCTGTCTAGGTTGGTCATAGCTTTTCTTTCAAGGAGTAAGCATCTTTGAATTTCATGGCTGCAGTCACAATCTGCAGGGATTTTGGAGCCCAAGAAAAAAAAGTCTGTCACTGTTTCCATTGTTCCCTCATTTATTTCCCATTAAGTGATAAGGCAAAATGCCACGATCATAGTTTTTTCAATGTTGAGTTTTAAGCCAGCATTTTCACTCTCCTCTTTCACTTTCATCAAGAAGCACCTTAAGCAAGGTGAAAAGACAGCCTTCAGAATGGGAGAAAATAATAGCAAATGAAGCAACAGACAAACAACTAATCTCAAAAATATATGAGCAACTCCTACAGCTCAACTCCAGAAAAATAAATGACCCAATCAAAAAATGGGCCAAAGAACTAAATAGACATTTCTCCAAAGAAGACATACAGATGGCTAACAAACACATGAAAAGATGCTCAGCATCACTCATTATCAGAGAAATGCAAATCAAAACCACTATGAAGTACCATTTCACACCAGTCAGAATGGCTGAGATCCAAGTCTACAAGCAATAAATGCTGGAGAGGGTGTGGAGAAAAGGGAACCCTCTTACACTGTTGGTGGGAATGCAAACTAGTACAGCCACTATGGAGAACAGTGTGGAGATTCCTTAAAAAACTGGAAAGAGAACTGCCTTATGATCCAGCAATCCCACTGCTGGGCATACACACTGAGGAAACCAGAAGGGAAAGAGACACGTGTACCCCAATGTTCATCACAGCACTGTTTATAATAGCCAGGACATGGAAGCAACCTAGATGTCCATCAGCAGATGAATGGATAAGAAAGCAGTGGTACATATACACAATGGAGTATTACTCAGCCATTAAAAAGAATACATTTGAATCAGTTCTAATGAGGTGGATGAAACTGGAGCCTATTATACAGAGTGAAGTAAGCCAGAAAGAAAAACACCAATACAGTATACTAATGCATATATATGGAATTTAGAAAGATGGTAACGATAACCCTGTATACGCGACAGCAAAAGAGACACTGATGTATGGAACAGTCTTTTGGACTCTGTGGGAGAGGGAGAGGGTGGGATGATTTGGGAGAATGGCATTGAAATATGTATAATATCATATATGAAACGAATTGCCAGTCCAGGTTCGATGCATGATACTGGATGCTTAGGGCTGGTGCACTGGGACGACCCAGAGGGATGGTATGGAGAGGGAGGAAGGGAGGAGGGTTCAGCATGGGGAACACATGTATACCTATGGCACATTCATTTTGATATATGGCAAAACCAATACAATATTGTAAAGTTAAATAAAATAAAATTTAAAAAAATAAAATAAAGTTAATGAGGACTGAAAAAAAAAAAAAGGAGAAGCACTTTAGCTCCTCTTTGCTTTGTGCCATAAGGGTGGTGTCATCTGCATATCTGAGGTTATTAATATTTCTCCCAGCAATCTTGATTCCAGCTTGTGCTTCACACAGCCCAGCGTTTCTCATAATGTACTCTGCATATAAGTTACATAAGCAGGGTGACAATATACAGCCTTGACGTACTCCTTTCCCAATTTGAAACCAGTCGGTTGCTCCATGTCTGATTCTAATTGTTGCTTCTTGACCTGCATACAGCTTTCTCAGGAGGCTGGTCAGGTGGTCTGGTATTCCCATCTCTTTCAAAATTTTCCACAGTTTGTTGTGATCCACACAGTCAAAGGCTTGGCATAGTAAATAAAGCAGAAGTAGATATTTTTCTGGAACTCTCTTGCATTTTCTATGATCCAACAGATGTTGGAAATTTGACCTCAGTTCCTATTTCTTTTCTAAATTCATCTTGAACCTCTGGAAGTTCTTGGTTCACATACTTTTGAAGCCTGGATTAGAAATTTTTAAGCATTACTTTGTTAGCATGTGAGATGAGGACAATTGTTCAGTAATTTGAGCATTCTTGGCTTTGCCTTTCTTTGGGATTGGAATGAAAACTGACCTTTTCCAGTCCAGTGGCCACTGCTGAGTTTTCCAAATTTTTTGGCATATTGAGTGCAGCACTTTCACAGCATCATCTTTTAGGACTTGAAATAGCTCAGCTGGAATTCCATCACCTCCACTAGCTTTGTTTGTAGTGATGCTTCCTAATGGCCACTTGACTTCAGACTCCAGGATGTCTGGCTCTTGGGGAATGATCACACCATTGTGATTATCTGGATTGTGAAGATCTTTTTTGTATAGTTCTGTGTATTCTTGCCACCTCTTCTGAATAGCTTCTGCTTCTGTTAGGTCCATACCATTTCCGCCCTTTATTGTGCCCATCTTTGCATGAAATTTTCCATTGGTATGTCTAATTTTCTTGAATTGATCTCTAGTCTTTCCCATTGTATTATTTTCCTCTATTTCTCTGCACTGATCACTGAGGAAGGCTTTCTTAGCTATCCTTGCTATTCTTTGAAACTCTGCATCAGATGGGTATACCTTTCCTTTTCTTCTTTTCCTTTTGCTTCTCTTCTTTTCTCAGCTATTTGTAAGGCCTCCTCAGACAATCATTTTCCCTTTTTGTATTTCTTTTTCTTGGGAATTGTCTTGTCACTGACTCCTCTACAATGTAACAAACCTATGTCCATAGCTCTTCAAGCACTCTATCAAATCTAATGCCTTGAATCTATTTGTCACTTCCACTGTATAATCTTTGGAATAGCAAGTGGCAACCCACTCCCTCATTCTTGCTTGGAGAATCGCATGGACAGAGGAGCCTGGCCAGCAATAGTCCATGGGGTCGCAAAGTGTTGGACATGAATGAGTATGCATGCATACTGTATGCATACAAAGGATATGATTTAGGTCATACCTGAATGGTCTAGCAGTTTTCTTTGCATTAAGTCTGAAATTTGCAATAAAGACTTCATGACGTGAGCCACAGTCAGCTCCTGGTTCCTGTTTATGCTGACTGTATATAGATTCTCCATATTCGGCTGCAAAGAATATAATCAATCTGATTTTGATATTGACCATCTGGTGATGTCCATGTGTAGAGTCATCACTTGTGTTGTTGGACAGAGATGTGTTTTATAACCAGTGCAATCTCTTGGCAAAACCCTGTTAGCCTTTGTCTTGCTTCATTTTGTACCCCAAGGCCAAACTTGCCTGTTATTTCAGGTATCTCTTGACTTCCTTCTTTTGCATTCCAGTCCCTTATGATAAAAAGAACATCTTTTTCAGGTGTTAGTTCTAGAAGGTCTTGTAGGTCTTCATACAACCGTTCAACTTCAGCTTCTTCAACGTTATTGGTCAGAACATAGACTTGGATTACTCTGATATTGAATGGTTTGCCTTGGAAACAAATATGATCAGTCTGTCATTTTTAAGACTACACCCAAGTACTGCATTTCGGACTCTTTTATTGACTATGAGGACTACTCATTTCTTCTAAGGGATTCTTGCCCACAGTAGTAGTTCTGAATTAAATTCACCCATTCCAGTCCATTTTAGTTCACTGATTCCTAAAATGTCGATGTTCACTCTTACTATCTCCTGTTTGACTGTTTTCAATTTGCCTTGTTTCATGGACCTAACATTCCAGGTTCCCATGCAATATTGTTCTTTATGGCATCAGACTTTACTCCAATCACCAGTCACATCCACAACTGGGTGTTGTTTTCTCTCTGCCTCCATCCCTTCATTCTTTCTGGAGTTATTTCTTCACTCTTCTCCAGTAGTATTTGGACACCTACCCACCAAAGGAGTTCAACTTTCAGTGTGATGCCTTTTCACATGTTTATGGGCTTCTCAGTGCAAGAATACTGAAGTGGTTTGCCATTCCCTTCTCCAGTGGACCATGTTTTTCAGAACTCTCCACTATTACCCATCCATTTTGGGTAGCCCTACACAGCATGGCTCAGTTTCATTGAATTAGACAAGGCTGTGGTCCATGTGATCAATTTGGTTAGTTTTCTGTGACTGTTGATTTCATTCTGTCTGTCCTCTGATGGATAAAAATGAGATCTATGGAAGCTTCCTGATTGGAGAGAATATTTTCTACAAATTTAATAGTAGCTGCAATCTGTTTTTTTTTTTTTTTTTTTTTTTGCTTAAAGTAAAACCATCCACGCTAGGAAAATCCACAGGCTTCTCAAAACAGAGTATCATAACACATAACAAAACACTACCTCTGATATCACCTATTTCATTAAAGATCAATCAGACTGCTTCATATTTTAAAATGTCTTCCATGTTGCTCTTTTGTTGTCTACAGTCAGGAAAAGATATATGTTCCTTCATAACAGATTACAATTAAGCAGTTCCTTTTGAAAGAAACCTGGAGAAGGAAATGGTAACCCATTCCAGTATTCTTGCCTGGAAAATCCCATGGATGGAGCAATCTGATAGGCTAAAGTCCATGGGGTCGCAAAGAGTTGGACAAGACTGAGTGACTTCACTTTCACTTTTTGAAAGAAAGATCTTTTCCCACTGTTCTATAGAGTGGCCTTATTGTCAAGTAATGATATAAACCACTAACCTGGAAAGGATGGTAATACAATTCTTTTCATACAAGAATTTAAACAATCTTATATAAATCCTTTGTATAGGTACTGATTTAAAATTATCTCCTAAGATCAACACTTTCTTTAGAACTCTATAGAAATACTGCACAAATCTATTTGAAAAGAGGTATTTTCTTGGCAATGTAGTTATGTAACAAATACTCTGTGTGTTCACTATATATTCAATACACATTAGTCTTATAAAGATAAATAAAACATACTTATTAAATAGTATACAAAAAAAATAAAAAAACTGTAGGAGAAAGTTTAGTCTAGATTTTCATGCACGTGTTTATTGGATACAGTTCTCAAGAACCAGATCATTGGGCAGTGAGTAATGCAGGGTTACATAGAAGGAGAAATCACACTTTAATACTGCTGTCACAGAAGCCTAATCTCCCACAAAGGGCTCCAAAGCAGGGATGGTGCCCTTCAGAAGAGTCACAAATTGCGGGAGGTTATGCCTTTGTGTGCCTGCGTCCATCAGTTTATAAAAGGAAGATACTCCCAGGGAGGAAGAATGGTTTTTGGGTAAGAAAGCACCATTGACTTCTGGCTTTCACAGATAGGAGCAGGACTATGAGCAATCGGCTACCTAGCAATCTCTGCAGTTGAGAGAGGGAACAGTCTTAAGGCAGTTCCTCTGAAATCAACTGTAATATTATTTTTATTATTAACAATAATAATATTGTTAATATTATTGATATGATTATTATTAACAATAACTCTCTGATTGTTAATAATGCTATGATATGCTTACTGTACTTGTTCTTGTATTTATTGCTCTTAAAACTTGTAGTGATCCTAGAATCTCTGTAGTGAGTATATATTTTCTCAGTTTTGGTGTATTGTGAGTCTTATTCTCTTCAAATATTGCCTCTGAAATCACAGATATTCTTAAGGATATTTTATACACCTTTCCTATTTGTTTACTTAGGAGGAAAGTTTTATGAAGAAAGAAAAACTTACTTTTCTCTCAAAGACTCTTTGAATTGTTCTTTATACAACTCTTCTTTCTTCTGAATGTTTTGCTACAATGATCCACCATTTGTACAAGTTTAATATGTGGGTAAATTGTGACCATGGATCTTGAAAAACTAATTAACATTTTCCTCAGGAGGATGATATTCTTAGAATTGTATCTTAAAAAGAATACTTTACTGGTGACATTGAGGGGAAAAGTTGTGTTAATCATTGAAATCAAGGAAAACACTTTCTAATTAGTCATGTGAGTACTGGATAGAAGTCTAAATTTAAGGGGAAAGTAGAGGAGGACTCAGGGGGAAAATATCATGAACTTAAATGTTGATCTGAATTTAAAACAATCATATATTCCTTGTGATGAGGATATGGCCTCTTCACTTCACTCATCTGTTTTCTGCCTGCTCAATCACTCAGTCATGTCTGACTCTTTGCAACACTGTGAACTGTAGTCCGCCAGCTTCCTCTGTTCATGGGGTTCTCCAGGCAAGAATACTGGAATGGGTTGCCATTTACTCCTCCAGGGGATCTTCCTGACCCAGAGATCCAACCCACATCTCCTGAATCTCCTGCAATGGTAGGCAGATTCTTTACCACACACCACCTTTATTCCATACTATGATTATAAATTGTCAAGGTTAAATTCTTATAGTCAAAATTACTTTCAGTAAAATTCTTACTATAATAATATAGAATAGAAAATTATTCGTGGGGGAGTGGATCAAGATGGTGCCAGAGTAGTAGGGCATGTAACAGAACTCCCACAAATACAGAGGAAATGCATCTACATGTACAACGAGTCTCACAGACCATCTATTGAATGCAGGCAGAAAATCTCAGACTTCTGAAAGGGCAAGAAAACATCCATGTAGCCAAATAGGACAAAAAAAAGGGGGAGGGGTGGAAGAATAAAAAGAAAGTGAGAAAGGACTAAGGAATGGGACCTGCCCCTCTACAAGGAAGCCGTGAAAGAAGAAATCTTCCTTCACCCAGGGAAGCCCCCTCATCAGTGAGGAGTTCAGCTGGGACTGAAGGGGAGCTGCAGAAAATTATTCTTATAAACATAAATATTCCTCACAATAGCACAAACACAGTGATTTGCTTGTGCCATAGTTTTGCACATTTAAATAACATTGCTAGTGTAGAAATATTATATGTTGCCCTTTAACGTAACCACTGAGTAGTGCTAAAACTGATATCATTTCTGACAAAAAGGTGCAAAGTGTAACCAAAAATAAATAAATAAACAAAATTTTAAAGATAGCACATTCTCCATGCACTGATGAGTAAGCTGAAAGAGTAAAGTGTGTTTTCAGTGTATCATAACATACCACAGCAGGGTTCTTCACAGGAAAGCTACAACGAATATTCCAGTTGAAGCAATGAACTTTAAAAACAATTCCATTTTACACATGAATATATACTGTGTAGTAATCTCAGATCTAAGAGTACAGAGAATTATATTACTACAGTGTAAGAAAAATTCTATTAACCTTTAATGGCCTATTTTTCTTGGGCTTTTAGTTTAAAATTCCAATATAATCTATTGATAATTTTGTTTTATTTTAAAACATAGTGTACAGAAGCAAACATATGTATCTTATTAATAATAGTCATTTTAATTTAGAGAATGAGTCCAAGGCCAGGGTGGTATTCAGAGAATAATTTTGAAGTGGCACAGGGAAACCTAAGGAATAATGCATGCAAAATATGAAAGTATCAGATGTCAGCATAATGCACAGCAGTGTACAAACAGAAGTTAAATCTCACTGCTATATTACTTTCTGTACCCCTCAATACTGCCTCAATTCATCTACCTGCACACCTCTCATATTAAAGCAGTAACAAAACCTTTCATGACTGACTAATGAGTATGTTATTAATTTAATTATTGTCTGGACACTTAGAAACTCAACTTACTGGAAAGGAAATAGTGACTACTACATCAGGCAACTCCCCTTGGTTCACATGTTATTCAGGACACTACCTCATGGACTTATTACTTTTGCTATTCTACACACAAGTAGGATCTACACAGTTTACGTATTGCTGAAGCCAAGCTGGTTTTAGAAAATGCAGAGGAACCAGAGATCAAATTGCCAACATTCGCTGGATCACTGAAAAAGCAAGACCGTTCCAGAAAAACTTCTATTTCTGCTTTATTGATTATGCCAAAGCCTTTGACTGTGTGGAGCACAATAAACTGTGGGAAATTCTTACAGAGTTGGGAATACCAGACCACCTAATCTGCCTCTTGAGAAATTTGTATGCAGGTCAGGAAGCAACAGTTAGAACTGGACATGGAACAACAGACTGGTTCCAAATGGGGAAAGGAGTATGTCAAGGCTGTATATAGTCACCCTGCTTATCTAAATTATATGCAGAGTACATCATGAGAAACGCTGGGCTGGAAGAAACACAAGCTGGAATCAAGATTGCCAGGAGAAATATCAATCACCTCAGATATGCAGATGACACCACCCTTATGGCAGAAAGTGAAGAGGAACTAAAAAGCCTCATGATGAAAGTGAAAGAGGAGAGTGAAAAAGTTGGCCTAAAGCTCAACATTCAGAAAACGAACATCATGGCATCTGGTCCTATCACTTCATGGGAAATAGATGGGGAAACAGTGGAAACAGTGTCAGAATTTATTTGTTTGGGCTCCAAAATCACTGAAGATGGTGACTGCAGCCATGAAATTAAAAGACGCTTACTCCTTGGGAGGAAAGTTATGACCAACCTAGACAGCATATTGAAAAGCAGAGACATTACTTTGCCTACAAAGGTCCATCTAGTCAAGGCTATGGTTTTTCCTGTGGTCATGTATGGATGTGAGAGTTGGACTGTGAAGAAAGCTGAGCACTGAAGGATTGATGCTTTTTAACTGTGGTGTTGGAGAAGACTCTTGAGAGTCCCTTGGGCTACAAGGAGATCCACTCAGTCCATCCTAAAGGAGATCAGTCCTGGGTGTTCATTGGAAGGACTGATGCTAAAGCTGAAACTCCAATACTTTGGCCACCTCATGTGAAGAGTTGACTCTTTGGAAAAGACCCTGATGCTGGGAGGGATTGGGGGCAAGAGGAGAAGGGGATGACAGAGGATGAGATGGCTGGATGGCATCACGGACTCGGTGAACATAAGTTTCGGTGAACTCCAGGAGTTGGTGATGGACAGGGAGGCCTGGCTTGCTGCAATTTATGGGGTCTCAAAGAGTCGGACACGACTGAGTGACTGAACTGAACTGAGGATCTAAATATTTCATTAGTGACTTCTGTTATATACAATAACACATAAATATTTATTTTGTGAATGCTTAAATGATGACTCATAAATCTTTCTCCACTTGATTGTTTATCTGCATTTGATCATATTAAAATTAAAAATAATAATACTCATTATATTCCAGATTCTATGCTAAATATTTGATATGTATAAGTTGGTATAAAACATGGTTCATGCTTTTAAAAATATCTTAATAGGAAAAGTAAAGCATGAGATGAAATAGAATTTAAATAAATGTTGAGTAATTTCCATAATAGCATAAAAACCTTGACATACAAAAGATATGAAGTTAGGAAAATTTTTATTCTGAGTATAGGGGCCAAGGTAGGGTTAGAAAGCTAAGTGGGACCTAAAAGAATAGACATCATTTTAAGAGACAGTGAGGAAAGATGAGAGCTAGTCAGGGTTTTGTACAGATTGAGTTATAGGTATTTCTAGAATACTCATAAAATTATGTGAATTAGGAATATGACATTTAAGCCTGGATCTTAGAGATTGAGAGGGGTCAATATGAAGTGCTAACAAAAGAAATGGAAATAAGTATACTAGAGAACAAGAAAATGTAGATAAAATTTAGTCTTTGGGAAGACCTTTCAATGACCATGGGAAGGATGCTGATGACAGACGGAAATTCAAGAATCATAAAGAGAAGAGGAAAGTCTGGAGACGAGATGGAAGTTTCATGGGATGAATGCAGGCAATTCAAGGTAGACTGCACAGTGAAGCAGGACCAAAAAAGATGTATAAAGATTTTGATAATTAGGAGAGCATGTTTGATTTATAGAAGAGTGAAGTCAGAGAACAAGCGATTAAGAGATAACAATACCGCTGTTTAACCTGTTCAACATCTTATTGTTTGATGTCCTCCTACGCATAACAATGGTGATGATTCTTAAAACTAATTCAAATCCAAGAAGATTCAAGAGACTGTAACAGAAATTAGGGTTAGGGTTATAATAATTTACACATACTGACATTTGTTTTCTAAGTGTTGCTCATAAAGCCCTATGCATATCAACTTTTTCATTCCTCCCAACATCATTATTACCACCACTATCAGATAGGTAAACTGAGGAACAGAGGCATTAGGTAACTTGCCTAATATCAGAAAAATAGTAAACAAACAAGCCAGGAAAGTCAAACCCTCTGATTCCAGAAATCTATGAATTTAAGCAATAAATTGTGGCCTTTGTTGTTGCTATTGGTTTTTTTTTTTTTTATTTTACCTGTTTTTCATTATTTTATTGTTGATTAGTTCGCAAAATTCAGTTTAGTTCAGTGACTCAGTCGTGTCCGAGTCTTTGCTACGCCATGAACCCCAGCACACAAGGCCTCCCTGTCCATCACCAACTCCCAGAGTCCACCCAAACCCATGTCCATTGTGTCGGTGATGCCATCTAACCATCTCATCCTCTGTCGTCCCCTTCTTCTCCTGCCCCCAATCCCTTCCAGCATCAGAGTCTTTTCCAATGAGTCAATTCTTCGCATGAGGGGGCCAAAGTACTGGAGTTTCAGCTTTAGCATCATTTCTTCCAAAGAAATCCCAGGGCTGATCTCCTTCAGGATGGACTGGTTGGATCTCCTTGCAGTCCAAGCGACTCTCAAGAGTCTTCTCCAACACCACAGTTCAAAAGCATCAATTCTTCAGCGCTCAGCCTTCTTCACAGTCCAACTCTCACATCCATACATGACCACAGGAAAAACCATAGCCTTGACTAGACGAACCTATGTTGGCAAAGTAATGTCTCTGCTTTTGAATATGCTATCTAGGGTGGTCATAACTTTCCTTCCAAGGAGTAAGCATCTTTTAATTTCATGGCTACAGTCACCATCTGTAGTGATTTTGGAGCCCAGAAAAATAAAATCTGACACTACACAATAAGAATAGTATTCCTGCATTCTAGGTTAACTTCCTTAAAAACATACTAAAGTACATCTATTTCTTATGTTGCTTAGACTAAACCTCCATTTTACCACTGAAATTCTCTTTGATAAAGTGGAAGTTGAAATTTACATATAGAAGACCAAAAAAAAAAAAAAAAGAAAGAAAGAAAGAAGTTTACATATAGAAGAATGAAATTATAGTTTCAAAATTATAAAACAACTTGTCATTCTCATAAATTGATATTAATAACATATGCAGACAATTTAATTGAATTCAACTGACCTTGTTTATGAAACATTATTCTGGTAAAATCTATCATATTTTACAATGGAACTTCTGGCAGGCTACATGACTTTTATTAAATTTGGCTTTATCTAATACAATATCTAATGCCAAATCTTTATCTAATATCTAATGCCAAATCTTCAACTTAATGAACATGGATGGCTGATGCCAATCATTTGTTCCCTGACAGCTGAGATATACACTTTTATTTGGATGATCTGTGGCTATGTGTCATCCAAAGAAAACAAGCAATGTCACTGAAGTGAAAATTGAATAAAATTATACATGTATATGTGTGTATGTATGTATAGATATCATTTGGAACTGATCTTATTGATATAATCTCATTCTATGTGTAATAAAAGGTACCAGAATAGTGAGAGAGTCAATTCCTAGGCAGGTTGATAAGAAGTCTGCGGGTCCCCAAGGAGAGAGGGGTCTGGAATTCTCAAGGAGGAGGAAAGGGCAAACTTTTTTCCCTCTACATTCCTTAGGATTATATAACAATAATGTATCCTGCTTGAGGATAGTTTATAGAAAAAACCTTCTGGCTAATCCTGTTATCTTAAAATGTAAATTACAGGAGTAGGTCTAGTAAGGTCTTTACAACCTCCAGACATCCTTTTGATTCACTGTAATAAGTAATTTAAAAGTATATAACTCCATTGCTAACACTAACGAGGGGGCACTCTTTCTGCCCCCTTCTGATGTCTCTGTCAGAAGCTTTCTCTATCCTTTTTATACTTTAATAAAACTCTATTGCACAAAAGCTCTGAGTGATCAAGCCTCATCTCTGGCCCCAGATTGATTTCTTCTCCAGAGGCCAAGAATCCCAGCTTCTTTTGTGGTTCAGCAACAAACTTTCAGTAGGAAAATAGGAAGCAAATAATTGACAGAGGAAGTCCCTATGTAATTATAAATTGAGGAATTCTAGCCCTCGCACTGCTTGGCATTCTTCTGACATTCTGGAACAGAAAAAGAATGTATAGAGTGACAGTCATTCTGTCTGTGCCTTTCACCTTTGCCAATCTCAGAATGTTATGTCCTTATCCTAATATCCTACACATATTCCTCAATATAATATCTTTATGCCCTTTTAAGGCCATTGGAGTGTTCTTCTTTGTACAAACAAATTAGACCTCCAAATTATATTTTCTCCATAATCTTGCCTTCACTGAGTGAAGATTATTCTCCTTGAGACCAATATTGTAACAATACCAAGGAACAAGATCAGGGATGACTTGAGAAATCTTGAGGTTCAAGGCATTCTTCCTTTACAGTTTTCATTTTCTTTCATATCAAGCATGAAGACCAATATGGATCACATACCAAATTAAATGCTTCTGTAATTTTAAACATGATTATAATACTGTTTTAAAATTATTTGCTATAATTTACTCATTTAATTTAAAATAAGACAAGGCTTTCTTTTAGCAATCAGCTAGCATGCTCATAAATTCTTCCAAAATTTGAAAATCTAAACTTCAATATGCCTTAGAAAGTTGGATCATCAAAAAAGCTAGAAAGTTCCAGAAAAACATCTATTTATACTTTATTGACTATGCAAAAGCCTTTGGCTATGTGGATCACAACAAACTGTGGAAAATTCTTCAAGAGATGGGAATACCAGACCACCTGACCTGCCTCCTGAGAAATCTGTATGCAGGTCAAGAAGCAACAGTTAGAATTGGACATGGAGCAACAGACTGGTTCCAAATTGGGAAAGGAGCATGTCAAGACTGTATATTGTCACTCTGCTTATTTAACTTCTATGCAGAGTACATCATAAGAAATGCTGGGCTGGATGAAGCACAAGCTGGAATCAAGATTGCTGGAAGAAATATCATTAACCTCAGATATGCAGATGACACCACACTTATGGCAGAAAGTGAAGAACTAAAGAGGCACTTGATGAAAGTGAAAGAGGAGAGTGAAAAAGCTGGTTTAAATCTCAACAATCAAAAAACTAAGATCATGGCATCTGGTCCCATCACTTCATGGCCAATAAATGGGGAAACAATGGAAACAGTGACAGAATTTATTTTCTTGGGCTTCAAAATCACTGCAGATGGTGACTGCAGCCATGAAACTAAAAGACGCTCGCTCCTTGGAAGAAAACCTATGACCAACCTAGACAGCATACTAAAAAGCAGAGAAATTACTTTGCTGACAAAGGTCCATCTAGTCAAAGCTATGGTTTTTCTACTAGTCATGTGTGAATTAGAAAGTTGGACTATAAAGAAAGCTGAGCACTGAAGAACTGATGCTTTTGAGCTGTGGTATTGGAGAAGACTCTTGAGAGATCCTTGGACTGCAAGGAGAATAAACCAGTCAATCCTAAAGGAAGTCAGTCCTGAATATCCATTGGAAGGACTGATGCTGAAGCTGAAACTCCAAAACTCTGACCACCTGATGTGAAGAACTGACTCGTTGGAAAAGACACTGATGCTGGGAAAGATTGAATGCAGGAGGAGAAGGGGAAAACAGAGGATGAGATGGTTGGAAGGCATGACTGACTCGATGGACATGAGTTTTAACAAGCTTAGGGAGCTGTGATGGACAGGAAAGCCTGGTACCCTGCAATTCATGGGGTCACAAAGAGTCGGACATGACTGAGCAATTGAACTGAACTGAAAACTTCAATATATTATTTTCAAATATGATATTCAGCCTCAGGAGCTATTTTCTGCTTTCTTTCTTGGTGTGACTCCCTTTTCTTAGTTTTGACCATTTTTCAGCCCAAACTCTTACGCTGACATCCTCAATATTGTAATTTTGCATCAAAGGACTTTTTCAGTAAACTTGGAACTGTAAAAGTTGTTCACAGCAAGAAATCTAAAATAAATGAGGTTTTTGTTGATGTTTCCCTTTTTGAAATATTGAATCCCTTAAACTTGATTTAAACTGATGATCTTTCAATGTCTTTAAATAATGTTTTGTTAAAAATCTGCCCAATACTTTGCTTCAAAAGAAGGGTTAGCCCCCAATGTGGTGTGTTTGTGCCTTTCTATTCAGGAATTTTAATTTTTCCTTTACATACACAAAACACTAATACAGTCAGGATCCACTCTGCATATCATGTTACATATAAATTTCTAAGTAATTAAGGCAGTTCTGAATACTGTCCTATTTTTACTACCATCATTGACTTTCCCACACAATGTTGTTTCTCTTTCACATGTATGTTTATTTGATTTTAGAGAATATACTAAACCTAGTATCATTTGCAACTCAGTTCCCAGAAGAAGGTAGATGATCAGAACGATCTTGAATAAATAAGAGAATGTCTGCACATTCATCTTTAGTATAATTATCAAAATCTTAGGCTATTTGAGAGAAGTTTCCTTATCCATTCTCAGCAGATCAGATCAGATCAGTCACTCAGTCGTGTCCAGCTCTTTGCGACTCCATGAATCGCAGCATGCCAGGCCTCCCTGTCCATCACCAACTCCCGGAGTTCACTCAGACTCATGTCCATCGAGTCAGTGATGCCATCCAGCCATCTCATCCTCTGTCGTCCCCTTCTTCTCCTGCCCCCAATCCCTCCCAGCATGAGGGTCTTTTCCAATGAGTCAACTCTTCGCATGAGGTGGCCAAAGAACTGGAGTTTCAGCTTTAGCATCATTCCTTCCAAAGAAATCCCAGGGCTGATCTCCTTCAGGATGGACTGGTTGGATCTCCTTGCAGTCCAAGCGACTCTCAAGAGTCTTTCCAACACCACAGTTCAAAAGCATCAATTCTTCAGCGCTCAGCCTTCTTCACAGTCCAACTCTCACATCCATACATGACCACAGGAAAAACCATAGCCTTGACTAGATGAACCTTTGTTGGCAAAGTAATGTCTCTGCTTTTCAATATGCTATCTAGGGTGGTCATAACTTTCCTTCCAAGGAGTAAGCGTCTTTTAATTTCATGGCTGCAGTCACCATCTGTAGTGATTTTGGAGCCCAGAAAAATTAAGTCTGACACTGTTTCCACTGTTTCCCCATGTATTTCCCATGAAGTGGTGGGACCGGATGCCATGATCTTCGTTTTCTGAATGTTGAGCTTTAAGCCAACTTTTTCACTCTCCACTTTCACTTTCATCAAGAGGCTTTTGAGTTCCACTTCACTTTCTGCCATAAGGGTGGTGTCATCTGCATATCTGAGGTTATTGATATATCTCCTGGTAATCTTGATTCCAGCTTGTGTTTCTTCCAGTCCAGCATTTCTCATGATGTACTCTGCATATAAGTTAAATAAACAGAGTAACAATATACAGCCTTGACGAACTCCTTTTCTTATTTGGAACCAGTCTGTTGTTCCATGTCCAGATCTAACTATTGCTTCCTGACCTGCATACAGGTTTCTCAAGAGGCAGGTCAGGTGGTCTGCTATTCTCATCTCTTGAAGAATTTTCCACAGCTTATTGTGATCCACACAGTCAAAGGCTTTGGCATAATCAATAAAGCAGAAATAGATGTTTTTCTGGAACTCTCTTGCTTTTTCTATGATCCAGCCGATGTTGGCCATTTGATCTCTGGTTCCTCTGCCTTTTCTAAAACCAGCTTGAACATCAGGAAGTTCATGGTTCACATACTGCTGAAGCCTGGCTTTTAGAATTTTGAGCATTACTTTACTAGCTTGTGAGATGAGTGCAATTGTGCAGTACTTTGAGCATTTTTTGGCATTGCCTGTCTTTGGGATTGGAATGAAAACTGACCTTTTCCAGTCCTGTGGCCACTGCTGAGTTTTCCAAATTTGCTGGCATATTGAGTGCAGCACTTTCACAGCATCATCTTTCAAGATATGTAATAGCTCAACTGGAATAACATTACCTCCACTAGCTTTGTTCATAGTGATGCTTTCTAAGGCCCACTTGACTTCACATTCCAGGATGTCTGGCTCTAGGTCAGTGATCACACCATCGTGATTATCTGGGTCATGAAGATCTCTTTTGTACAGTTCTTCTGTGTATTCCTGCCACCTCCTCTTAATATCTTCTGCTTCTGTTAGGTCCATACCATGTCTGTCCTTTATCGAGCTCATCTTTGCATGAAATATTCCTTTGGTATCTCTGATTTTCTTGAAGAGATCCCTAGTCTTTCCCATTCTGTTGTTTTCCTCTATTTCTTTGCATTGATCACTGAAGAAGGCTTTCTTATCTCCTCTTGCTATTTTTGGGAACTCTCCATTCAGATGTTTATATCTTTCCTTTTCTCTTCTCTTCTTTTCACAGCTATTTGTAAGGCCTCCCCAGACAGCCATTTTGCTTTTTTGCATTTCTTTTTTATGGGAATGATCTTGATCCCTGTCTCCTGTACAATGTCACGAACCTCATTCCATAGTTCATCAGGCACTCTATCTATCAGATCTAGGCCCTTAAATCTATTTCTCACTTCCACTGTATAATCATAAGGGATTTGAGGAGCTATCCCACATTGAAGGTCAGGAAGGGTGGCGGTGAGGAGATACCCCTCGTCCAAGGTAAGGAGCAATGGCTGAGCTTTGCTGGAGCAGCCGTGAAGAGATACCCCACGCCCAAGGTAAGAGAAACCCAAGTAAGACAGTAGGTGTTGCAAGAAGGCATCAGAAGGCAAACACACTGAAACCATACTCACAGAAAACTAGTCAATCTAATAACACTAGGACCACAGCCTTGTCTAACTCAATGAAACTAAGCTTTGCCCATGGGGCAACCCAAGACTGGCGGATCATGGTGGAGAGTTTTGACAGAATGTGGTCCACTGGAGAAGGGAATGGCAAACCACTTCAGTTTTCTTGCCTTGAGGACCCCATGAACAGTATGAAAAGGCAAAATGATAGGATACTGAAAGAGAAACTCCCCAGGTCAGTAGGTGCCCAATATGCTACTGGAGATCAGTGGAGAAATAACTCCAGAAAGAATGAAGGGATGGAGCCAAAGCAAAAACAATGCCCAGCTGTGGATGTGACTGGTGATAGAAGCAGGGTCTGATGCTGTAAAGAGCAATATTGCATAGGAACTTGGAATGTCAGGTCCATGAATCAAGGCAAATTGGAAGTGGTCAAACAAGAGATGGCAAGAGTGAATGTGGACATTCTAGGAATCAGTGAACTGAAATGGACTGGAAAGGGTGAATTTAACTCAGATGACCATTATATCCACTACTTGGGCAGGAATCCCTCAGAAGAAATGGAGTGGTCATAATGGTAAACAAAAGAGTCCGAAATGCAGTACTTGGATGCAGTCTCAAATATGACAGAATAATCTCTGTTCGTTTCCAAGGCAAACCATTCAATATCACAGTAATCCAAGTCTATGCCCCAACCAGTAACGCTGAAGAAGCTGAAGTTGAACGATTCTGTGAAGACCTACAAGACCTTTTAGAACTAACACCCAAAAAAGATGTCCTTTTCATTATGGGGGACTGGAATGCAAAAGTAGGAAGTCAAGAAACACCTGGAATAACAGGCAAATTTGGCCTTGGAATATGCAATGAAGCAGGGGAAAGACTAATAGAGTTTTGCCAAGAAAATGCACTGGTCATAACAAACACCCTCTTCCAACAACACAAGAGAAGACTCTATACATGAACATCACCAGATGGTCAACACCAAAATCAGATTGATTGTATTCTTTGCAGCCAAAGATGGAGAAGCTCTATACAGTCAGCAAAAACAAGACCAGGAGCTGACTGTGGCTCAGACCATGAACTCCTTATTGCCAAATTCAGAAGTAAATTGAAGAAAGTAGGGAAAACCACTAGACCATTCAGGTATGACCTAAATCAAATTCCTTATCCATTCTAGAATTGAGTAATTTTCAGCTCATTGTCACACTAGGCAGAACAGCTATATTGATAACCTAGTTGAAATAAATTTTGCATTTAAAATGCCTCATTTTAAGAGATTTTTAAATTGTAATTTAGGGTTATGTCATAAACTCCAGGAGCTTCCCACATAAGTCAGTCAGTAAAAAATCTGCCTGCAGGGCAAGAGACATGGGTTCAATTCCTGGGTCGGGAAATTCCCCTGGATAAGAAAATGGCAACCCATTCCAATATTCTTGCCTAGAGAATCCCATGGACAGAGGAGCCTGGCAGGCTGCAATTTATGGGATCGCAAGAGTAGGACATGACTTAGTGCTTTCTTCTTCTTCTTCATAGACTCCAAAATATTTCTTAAATGCAGTTTAAAAAAAATTTACTTTAGGGTACCATTTACCAAATATTTTAAGAATACAATAATATATCAAATAATCAGGATGTAAGAAAAAGGATAGATATTTTTATAATCCTAGCAAAGTATTGTTTCTATGCTATATTTAGTAACAATAGAAATACTGTCAGATGTTTCTGAAAATATTTTAAGTATTTAATATATGTAAGTATTTAAAATATATCAGATTCAGTATGACATAAAGTTATTTAGTGCTTTGGTATTTAAATGAGTAGCATTATTCTGTTTTGGTAATCAACAACTCATGCATTTTGTTAGGCTAAATTGATGCTAATAGAAAACAAAATCATTTGAACATATATAACTGACTGGCCCTAAAGAGAGAGAAAATGCTTAGTGAAATCATCATGGTTTAAAAAAAAATGATATTTAAGGAAACAAGAAGATAAATATAACTTTCACAGTAGGAGAGGGAGTAAATGATATTACATTCAGAGAAAAACATATAACAAAGCAAGCCCATGTTAAATACAAGTACACACATTTGAAAGAGTGGAGAGGAAAAAAAGGCTGAAAGTGGACATAAATTATATTTGCCATCTGAAGAGTTTTTATTTTTGAATTTTATAATGTTATGTAAGAGAAGTTACCAAAGTATTTTAAACCAGATGGCTGACATGATCTGATAAAATTTGAGAATTATTACTCTGACAACTATACATGAAGGGATGGCATTAAGAGAAAAAGAGGAAAGTCCAATTCAGATCTCATTTCAATAATCCAGTAAGCAGGAGCAGTAGAAATGGAAAGGAGTAGATGGAAGCAATTTGACTTGGTTCACTGCCAATATATGGGTGGAGGAAGAGAAAGATTCAGTAATGACTCAATTTTTCTGACAGGCAATTGAATACAAAATGGTACCATGCACTAAAATAGTAAAGCACTTGTAGCTATAGTTTTAAAATATAACCATTAGAGTTTGATTTATTAATTGGCAGAATAGGTTTTCAGATAGTTATATATTTTCAGGAACTGATTTTATGAGCCCAATTCTTTCATCTCCTCATATCTAGAAAAGCACTAAATTATTTCATAGTGATATCTGCTCCTCATTACTAGCAGAAACCTGCAAAAATATGTGCTTGATGGCATGAACCTCCCCTTCACTGAAATCACATATATACTGACCTTCTCCTCTCCAGTTGTTTGGAGCAATTTCTCAGAGCTATCTGAAATGCTGTCTCCCAGGTCACAGTCCTCATTTTTCTCCAAATAAAACTTAACTTGAAACTCTCACATTTTGCATTTTTTAAGTCAGAAATTATTACATAAAATTTATTTTCTAAAAGATTAGGAACACCAGATCCACAGATAATAAAATGCAACACAAACTTATTGTAAAATAACATATTTGGCAATAATTACATAAAGGTTAGATATTTGTTTTCAACATTTAATTCTGTATTACATACAAATTATGGAAGACCTCGCTATTTCAATACAAAGCTGATACCATAAATGCTGCTGCTGCTGCTAAGTCGCTTCAGCCATGTCCGACTCTGTGCGACCCCATAGACGGCAGCCCACCAGGCTCTCCCGTCCCTGAAATTCTGCAGGCAAGAACACTGGATTGGGGTGCCATTGCCTTCTCCAATGCATGAAAATGAAAAGTGAAAGTGAAGTCGCTCAGTCGTGTCCGACTCTTAGCGACCCCATGGACTGTAGCCTACCAGACTCCTCCGTCCATGGGATTTTCAAGGCAAGAGTACTGGAGTGGGGTGCCACTGCCTTTTCTCATACCATAAATGACCTTATCTTATTTCATTTTACCATGAGAAATAACATCATGCAAATGCCAGAACAACTCTAGAATATGACTACTGTTTGCATATGTACTTGTATAGTACATATACACACTATATGTACTATATGTCTGTTAGTTTTCCTTGACAGATTAACATAATGTCTCCAGCATATTCTGTTATGTGGCATAATGATTCTGGCATTCATAATCAAAGACCCAACTATGTACATATTTCCTTTGATTAAAAGCAAACAAAATCTACCTGTCAAAGCATTCCAGCAATATACTAATTGAATACTAAAATACTTGTAAATATCTTCCAATAATTTTTATAGTTATCTTGGCAACCCACTCCAGTAGTCTTGCCTGGAGAGTCCCATGGACGGAGGAGCCTAGTGGACTATAGTCCATGGGGTCGCAAAGAGTCGGACACAACTGAGCGACTTCACCTTCACTTTCATTAATAAAACAGCTTTTCAGTTCCAGAAAAGTATATAGTTGTAGTCAGACTATAGTCTAGAATAATTGTTCAGTACATTTGTCTCATTATCTTAGAGTTTTAACCCATATTTTGTTACCTATATACCAACAATTGATTTGTCATAAACAGAAGAGTAATTGCAGCATTGGTTTTTCTTGGCAATTCTTCATCGAAACATACCAAGATCAGCATGTTTTTCTTTAGCTCATAGCACAAATAGTTGACAAGTAGGGTATCTGTACAGAACTTCTTGCTAAATTTCATTATTTGATCTGATTTGACATAGGAAAAGTTGTTAAACCAGTGTGCTGACAAACCCTGCTTATGCTGTTGCAACTTTTAATCAACATCATAGTTAATATTCATCTGGTGTTCCTCAACTGTGTACCACAGGAGGGCATACAAATCATTATAGTTAACTGAAATCAGTTGATGACTTGGACAAATATTAGAAGTGATGCTTCTTATGGTGGTAATTTATGACTTGATCCACATTAAGAAACTTTTGAGTAATATTTTTCACTTGTGCAATGTGTGTGTGGCAAAAATTATTTGGTTATTTGTCATAGTACTTCTTCACTGCTTACCATTTTTCTGTTGTATATAATTTTTTTCACCTTTTAAATTCATTATTCAGTTCAGTTCAGTCACACAGTCGTGTCCGACTCTTTGCGACCCATGAATCACAGCACGCCAGGCCTCCCTGTGCATCCATCACCAACTCCCGGAGTTCACTCAGACTCACGTCCATCGAGTCAGTGATGCCATCCGGCCATCTCATCCTCTGTCGTCCCCTTCTCCTCTTGCACCCAATCCCTTCCAGCATCAGAGTCTTTTCCAATGAGTCAACTCTTCGCATGAGGTGGCCAAAATACTGGAGTTTCAGCTTTAGCATCATTCCTTCCAAAGAAATCCCAGGGCTGATCTGCTTCAGAATGCACTGGTTGGATCTCCTTGCAGTCCAAGGGACTCTCAAGAGTCTCCTCCAACACCACAGTTCAAAACCATCAATTCTTCAGCGCTCAGCCTTCTTCACAGTCCAACTCTCACATCCATACATGACCACAGGAAAAAACAGAGCCTTGACTAGACGAACCTTTGTCAGCAAAGTAATGTCTCTGCTTTTGAATATGCTATCTAGGTTGGTCATAACTTTCCTTCCAAGGAGTAAGCATCTTTTAATTTCATGGCTGCAGTCACCATCTGCAGTGATTTTGGAGCCCAGAAAAATAAAGTCTGACACTGTTTCCCCGTCTATTTCCCATGAAGTGATAGGACCAGATGCCATGGTCTTCATTTTCTGAATGTTGAACTTTAAGCCAACTTTTTCACTCTCCACTTTCACTTTCATCAAGTGGCTCTTTAATTCTTCACTTTCTGCCATAAGGGTGGTGTCATCTGCATATCTGAGGTTATTGATATTTCTCCCAGCAATCTTGATTCCAGCTTGTGTTTCTTCCAGTCCAGCGTTTCTCGTGATGTACTCTTCATATAATTTAAATAAGCAGGGTGACAATATAAAGCCTTGACATACTCCTTTTCCTATTTGGAACCAGTCTGTTGTTCCATGTCCAGTTCTAACTGTTGCTTCCTGACCTGAATACAAATTTCTCAAAGGCAGATCAGGTGGTCTGGTATTCCCATCTCTTTCAGAATTTTCCACACTCAATATGCCAGCAAATTTGGAAAACTCAGTAGTGGCCACAGGACTGGAAAAGGTCAGTTTTCATTCCAATCCCAAAGAAAGGCAATGCCAAAGAATGCTCAAACTACCGCACAATTGCACTCATCTCACACGCTAGTAAAGTAATGCTCAAAATTCTCCAAGCCAGGCTTCAGCAATATGTGAACCGTGAACTTCCTGATGCTCAAGCTGGTTTTAGAAAAGGCAGAGGAATCAGAGATCAAATTGCCAACATCCACTGGATCATGCAAAAAGCAAGAGAGCTCCAGAAAAACATCTATTTCTGCTTTATTGACTATGCCAAAGCCTTTGACTGTGTGGATCACAAAAAAATGTGGAAAATTCATTATTACTGCATTTAAATTTGTATTAATATTTGCATTATTATATTCCATTGTTATCTTTAGATGCATTATTATTACAATTTTATATTGAAATGCCAAAATAATGAAACAAATTAAGGAAAATACAGGTAAAAATGTTTAGATAATAGGAATGAAAATTAAATAGCCCTATGGTATTTCACCCATTCTACCTATGCAAATAAACTTGGTGAGGCGGTGAAAGTTTCTACATGTAGACTTCACAAAGACAACATTTATCTGAGAAGACATGTCCTAGGAACAAGGAGTAAGTATAAATGTGAAAAATGCATCATTTTCATGTTTCAATTCAGTTCAATTGCTTGGTTGTGTCCAACTCTTTGCCACCCCATGAGTCACAGCATGCCAGGCCTCCCTGTCCATCACCAATTCCCAGAGTTCACTCAAACTCATGTCCATCGAGTTGGTGATGCCATCCAGCCATCTCATCCTCTGTCACCCCCTTCTCGTCCTGCCCTCAATCTTTTCCAGCATCAGAGCCGTCTCAAATGAGTTAGGTCTTCGCATGAGGTGGCCAAATTATTGGAGTTTCAGCTTCAGCATCAGTCCTTCCAATGAACACCCAGGACTGGCCTCCTTTAGGATGGACTGGTTGGATCTCCTTGCAATCCAAGGGATTCTCAGGAGTCTTCTCCAACACCACAGTTCAAAAGCATCAATTCTTCAGTGCTCAGCTTTCTTCACAGTCCAACTTTCACATCCATACATGACCACTGGAAAAACCACAGCCTTGACTAGACAGACCTTTGTTAGCAAAGTAATATCCTATCTAGGTTGGTCATAACTTTACTTCCAAGGAGTCTAATTTTATGGCTGCAATCACCATCTGAAGTGATTTTGGAGCCCAAAAAAATAAAGTCTGACACTGTTTCCACTGTTTCCCCATCTATTTCTCATGAAGTGATGGGATCAGATGCCATGATCTTCGTTTTCTGAATGTTGAGCTTTAAGCCAACTTTTTCACTCTCCACTTTCACTTTCATCAAGAGGCTTTTTAGTTCCTCTTCACTTTCTGCCATAAGGGTTGAGTCATCTGCATATCTGAGTTTACTGATATTTCTCCCAGCAATCTTGATTCCAGCTTGTGCTTCTTCCAGCCCAGCGTTTCTCATGATGTACTCTGCATATAAGTTAAATAAGCAGAGTGACAATATACAGCCTTGACATACTCCTTTTCCTATTTGAAACCAGTCTGTTGTTCCATGTCCAGTTCTAACTATTGCTTCCTGACCTGCATATAGGTTTCTCAAAAGCAGGTCAGGTGGTCTGGTATTCCCATTTCTTTCAGAATTTTCCACAGTTTATTGTGATCCACACAGTCAAAGGCTTTCATGTTTAGGTTGTGTAAATCTAACCATGTCTTCATAACTGGCTATTTACTTCTGATTCTTGGCACTTGGGTTTTCCTAGAGCCAGTTTTTTGTTTGTTTGTTTGTTTGTTTCAAGCCAGAGATTTCTAGCTACATGTGATACACTAATTAACTTTAAATTAAATGTTTAACAATGTCATGGATTGAATAAAATGATATGACGATTTACAACAGACATTACTGTCTTGTCAGGAGAAATGAAGTTGTGAACAACAGTTGTGAGCAGCAGTTTTTGGACTGTCCACCAAAGGTAAAGTCAGTCTGCCATAAATGCTTAAAATTTAAGTTAAAAAGATAAAGTGAAATAAGTTAAGCTCATGTTTAAGTATGAAGTATTAACTTTAATATGTCACCAACATATTTTTATTATATACAATCAACACACCCATAACTTTCACTTCAAGTTCAGGAGAAATAGATAACTTCTTAGCATGTAACAGCTTTTTCATATATATTCCAAATGTCACCTTTCAGGAAAGCAAAATATTCTCAATCCAATTTCAGAATAGCTATAAACACTGTAAAGACATTTCACTTTACAAAGTTGTAGAAAAGACTGACATGTCATTCTCAAGTCTGCTTAAGATTTTATGTTCCATGGGGTTTTCTCTTGTCTCTATGTGTGCACAGATCTCCATTGGCCAAGAACATGTGGGTAGCTTGGGCCCACTATAGTCTCTGATATGTATATACACAGTTTCTGGTCAACTCAGGATATGAGAATAACATCAATTTTGGCTAAGATATGGCTCTCTCACTTCTAGAACTCCCTATTAAATTTCCTAACAAATTCACTTGTCCACTGCTTGAGCCTAACAGAATCACAACCACAGGCTAGTGAAACCTACAGGTGTCCTGTTTGCTTGCCACTAAGATCACACTTTCGGAGAAGGCAATGGCACCCCACTCCTGTACTCTTGCCTGGAAAATCCTATGGACGGAGGAGCCTGGTGGGCTGCAGTCCATGGGGTCGCTAAGAGTCGGATATGACTGAGCAACTTCACTTTCACGTTTCACTTTCATGCATTGGAGAAGGAAATGGCACCCAACTCCAGTGTTCTTGCCTGGAGAATCCCCGGGATGGGGGAGCCTGGTGGGCTGCTGTCTATGGGGTCGCACAGAGTCGGACACGACTGAAGTGACTTAGCAGCAGCAGCAGCAAGATCACACTTTAACAATGCTTCACATCAACTGAGCCTCTCCTAGCCGCAAAAGCAAGACAGTTGAAATGGTTTCACAGCCTGCCCCACCCCTGTCAAATAATTAGGCTGACAGGGACAGGTTGGGGTGGGAGCCACTGCTTTTACTGAACTTTACAAAGACAACCTAGATTTCAGCAGAGATTTGATGGCCAGCAAAATAGTTCAGATCATGCAAAATAAAGCTTACATTTGAAGTCAGATGTCAATGTAAACATATTTCCTTTATATTCAAAGCCATAATGGATATAACAGTTATAAAAGAATCAGTATATCCCTCATAAAATGGACAGAAACTAACAAACCATTTGTTTACTATATGACTAGCACTTGACTCCTCCAAGCTACAGTCTTTTCATCTGTGAAACAGGCTTAGTATAAGCACATGGATTAAATATACAAATGCAATATTAATGAAAGACAGTATTTATTTAAAGTACTCTATCATGTCAAACTATAAACTGTAATCTCTCCTCAGAAAATTGTTTCCCCTAACTTCTAATCAGTTGTTTTCACTCTTCAGTTTCTATGTTGTCCATCATGACAATAAAATTTCAATAAAGACCTGATCAACAGTAATCATAGTAGATTACTCTGCAAGCCCTATAAACCATAGACTTATGTTACCTTTCTATTCTGCTATTCATTTGACATATGACATCATAGACAAAAATAGAAAATATATTAATAAATAGATTTTCTTTAACTGTTTCATTATGTAAATTTTCCCACATTTATTTAAAATAATACTTTCTGAATATGTACAGAATAAACTCTAATACAAAATTTTGAAACATCAGAAAATAATTGAAAATAACAAGCATCCCAAAACATATATCTGCAATAGAAATTATGAACATTATTTTGTTTTTAAACACTTGAGTTTTACACTGTGTTATTTTAAAGTATCATAGTTTATTCTGATATTTTAGTTACTGTCTGGTAAAATTTTCTTTTCCATTTGCTTAAAATCTGCTTGCCATTCCTTTTTAAAAAAAATACTTTTAGGATTCTTCATCAGTTGTTTGTCAAATACCATATTTTTTGTTTAGAATAAAGTTCCATCAAAAATATGCTTAACTAGTGTATAAAGAAACCAGTAGTACAGTAAACCCCTTCAAAAGGAACTAGATAAAAGGAAGTATTTAGAGCACACCTCATTTCATTTTGTTTAATATACTGCACTTTGAAAATATTGGTTTTACAATGTGAAGGTTTGTAGCAACCCTACTTAGAGTAAACCTATTGGAGCCTTTTTTTTTTTCCCACAGCATTTGCTCACTTAGTATCTTAATATCTTAATATCTCTATATCACTTAATATCTCTATATCACAAATTGGTAATTCTAACACTATTTCAAACTTTTACTTGTATGGTGATCTGTGATCAGTAATCTTTGATTTTACTACTATGACACTGAAGGTTCAGATGATGGCTAGCATATTTTAGCAATAAAGTATTTTTAATTAAGGTATAAACTTGTTTAAGACATAACTCAATTACATACTTTGTAGGCTATAATATAATCAGAACTTTTATATACATTGGAAAATTAGAAAAAAAAAATTGTGGGTCTCACTTTATTGTGATATTCGCTCTTTACTGGTGGTCTGCAAAGAGGTCCAAAGTATCTCCAAGGTATGCCTATGTAAAGGTTGAGGAACGAGTATTCAAGATTTTTAATTTACATTCAAAATAAAACCGTAAGTTTGAGGTTGTAATTTTCTATATTGAACAAAATCCAGAAATATTAACATCTCTGTGCTTCCCTGATAACTCAGCTGGTAAAGAGTCTGCCTGCAATACAGGAGATCCCAATTTGATTCCTGGGTCAAGAAGTTCCCTTGGAGAAGGGATAGACTATCCATTCCAGTATTCTTGGGCATGTTTCTTAATGGTAGGCTTGCCATACTTATCAAATAATATCTATTTTCAGTTTCCTTCTAAAACTGACATGCAACAAAATTAATTTCAAAAGATTAAAATACAATAGATGTATTCTTCGATCATCATGTAATCAATTAGAAATAAAAAACAAAGCATCTATAAAGGCACTATCTATAAATCTAACAATTTAATTCTATACAGCCAATTGTTAAGGAAAAATCTGCAAGTGAAGTGAAATCTCTCAGTCGTGTCTGACTCTTTGCAACCCCATGGACTGACTGTAGTCTATCAGGCTCCTCCGTACATGGGATTTTCCAGGCAAGAATACCGGAGTGGGTTGCCGTTTCCTTCTCCAGGGGATCTTCCTGACCCAGGGATTGAACCCCGGTCTCCCGCATTGTAGGCAGATGCTTTACCATCTGAGCCACCAAGGAAAATCTGCAAAGGACATTATAAAACTGTAGAAATTCAAAGATAATGAAAGCACAGCATACTACAAATTTTGGGACCATCTTAACCTGCACTTAGGAGAAAATTTATAGCTTTAACATACATTAAGGAAGTTTTGAAATAAAAAATATATATAATCTTTCATTATGGGAAGCTAGAACAATAAAAATTTAACTCCAAAATACAAATATATGCTGTCAACAAAATAAACAAACAAAAAAATCTCACTTTATATTTAAGATTGCATATAAACTGAAAGTTAAAGGGTAAAACAATATATTCTATGCAATGTCAATGAAAATAGAGCAGAGGTGGTTATACTTACATGAGACAAAATATATTTTAAGGCAATAATCATCACAAGAGAAAAAAAGAACTTTATATAATGATTAAGAGACCAACAGTATTGCTGTTGTTCAGTTGGTAAGTCAAGTCTGACTGTTTCATGAAACCATGGATTGTAGCCTAATGGGTTCCTTTGTCCACAGGATTCTGTAGGTAAGAATATTTCCTTCTCCAGGTGATCTTTCCAACCCAGAGATTGAATCGTGTCTCCTGAACTGGAAGGTGGATTCTTTACTGGCAGCCATCAGGGAGGCCCAATTCAACAGTAGTATATATCAAAAATAATCATAAAGATATGTGCACCCAACATCAGAGCATTTAAATATATAAAGCAAACATTGACAGAACTGAAGAAAAAACAGACAGAAGTAGATTAATAGTAGGGGATTTCAATATCTCATTTTAAATAGTGGACAGATCAATTGTTTTTAATTGCTTGATATCACTTTTGGTTTCTCTCATTCACCAAGTCAATCTCCTGTACTTCTTTCTTTAGAATACTTTGATTATAACTGTGTGTGTGGAAGTGTGTGTATATGTCCCATTATTTCTGTAACTACCTGCTTGATGTGCTTGATATCCTCCCTCTAGAACACAGGCAGAAATCACCCCTAACAAGAAGTCAACACAAACCACTCAACCAACCTTTCCTTCCAGGGGCAAAAGCAGAAGGAAGAAGGAATGTAACCCTAAAGTTTGGGAAAAGGATAACTCAATTGGAGCAAGTTTGGAAAAAATGAAAAGACAGATAAACACAGCACAAATGAAAGAATAAGGTAGAAACTCATACGATCAAATAAATGATGAGGAAATAAACAATCTACTTGAAAGAGAATTCAGAATAATGGTAGTAAAGATGCTCCAAAGACTTGAAAATAGAACAGAGAAACAAGAAACAATTAACACAGTTAATACATTCACCAAGGACATAGAAAAAATAAAGAAACAGCAAACAGAGATGAATAACATAATTAATGAAATTAAAAATACTCTAGAAGGAACCAATAGTAGAATAACAAAAGAATATTAACACAAAGAAAGAATAATAACACAAAGAAAGAATATTAAAAGCAGCAAGGGAAAAGCAACAAGTAACATACAAGGGAAAACCCATATGATTAACAGGATCTTTCAGTAGAAACTCTGTAGACTAGAAGGGAATGGTAGGATATATTTAAAGTACTGAAAAAAAAAAATCTACAACCAAGATTAGTATACCCAGCAAAGATCTCATTCAAAATGTATGGAGAAATCAAAAGCTTTACAGACAAGCAAAAGTTAAGAGAATTTAGCATCACCAAACCAATCTTACAACAAATACTAAATGGACTTATATAGCCAGTAAAAACAAGAGAAATGGAAGACCTACAAAAACAAACCAAAAACTATTAAGAAAATGCCAAAATGGACATATATGTCAATAATTACCTTAAATGTAAACAGATCAAATACACCAACCAAAAGATACTGACTGACTGAATGGATACAAAAACAAGATCCATAAAAATGCAGCTTACAAGAGACCCACTTCAGACCTATAAGAGACACATTCAAACTGAAAGTAAAAGGATGGAAAAAGATATTCCATATGAATGGAAACCAAAAGAAAGGCAGAGTGGCAATCCTTATTTCAGACAAAATAGACTTTAAAATAAAGAAATTATAAGAGAAAAAGAAGGACACTATATAAGGATCAAAGGATCAATCCAAGAACAAGACATTACAATTGTAAATATTTATGCACCCAACATAGGAATACCTCAATACATAAGGCAAACACTAACAGGCATAAAAGGGGAAATCGACAGTAACACGGTAATAGTAGGGGGGACTTTAACACACTACTTATACCTTTGGATAGATCATAAAAACAGAAAATCAATAAGGAAACATAAACCTAAATGAAACATTAAACCAAATGTACCTAATTGATATCTTCAGGACTTTCCATCCAAATGCAGAAAAATACACTCTCTTCTCAAGTGCACATGGAACATTCTCCAGGATAGACCACATCTTGGGTCACAAATCAAGGCTCAGTAAATTAAAAAAAATTAAAATCATATCAAGTTCTTCTCTGACCACAATGCTATGAGAATAGTTATCAACCAGAGGCAAAAACAGCAAAAAACACAAACTCATGGAGATTAAACAATATACTACCAAATAACGAAAAGATTACTGAAGAAATAAGAATGGAAATCAAAAAAAATTCTGAAACAAACAACAACAAAAACACAATGACCCAAAACCTATGGGATTCAGAAAATCAGTTCTAAGGGAGAAGTTTATAGCAATACAATCCTACCTCAAGAAAAGCATCAAATAGACACCCTAAATCTACATCTAAAGCAGCTGCAAAAAGAACAAAAAAAACCCCAAAGTCAGCAGAAGGAAACAAATCATAAAGATAAGAGAAGAAATAAATGAAAAAGAAATGAAGGAAACAGTTGCAAAGATTAATAAAACTAAAAGCTGTTTCTTTGAGAAGATAAACAAAATTGACAAACCACTAGCCAGACTCATCAAGAAAAAAAGGGACAAAGAACAAATCAACAAAATTAAAAATGAAAAAGGTACAGGTTACAACAGACAACACAGAAATACAAAGGATCATAAGAGAATATTATGAGCAATTATATGCTAATAAAATGGGCAACCGAGAGGAAATGGACATATTCTTAGAACAGTTCAACCTCCTAAGACTGAACCAGCCAGAAATAGAAATTGTGGACAAGCCAGTTACAAACACTCAAATCTAAACTGTGATTTAAAAAAAAAAAAAAGTCTCCCCCCAAACAAAAGCCCAGGTCCAAATGGCTTCACAGGGGAATTCTATCAAATATTTGCTGCTGCTGCTGCTAAGTCGCTCAGTCGTGTACAACTCTGTGCGACCCCATAGACAGCAGCCCACCAGGCTCCCCCGTCCCTGGGATTCTCCAGGCAAGAACACTGGAGTGGGTTGCCATTTCCTTCTCCAATGCATGAAAGTGAAAAGTGAAAGTGAAGTCACTCAGTCACGTCTGACTCTTAGCAACCCCATGGACTGCAGCCCACCAGGTTCCTCCATCCATGGGATTTTCCAGGCAAGAGTACTGGAGTGGGGTGACATTGCCTTTCCGATCAAACATTTAGAGAAGAGTTATATTCAAAAGCAGAGACATTACTTTGCCAACAAGTGTCTGTCTAGTCAACGCTATGGTTTTTCCTGGGTCATGTATGGATGTGAGAGTAGGACTGTGAAGAAGGTTGGGTGCCGAAGAATTGATGCTTTTGAATTGTGGTGTTGGAGAAGACTCTTGAGAGTCCCTTGGACTGCAAGGAGATTCAACCAGTCCATTCTGAAGGACATCAGCCCTGGGATTTCTTTAGAAGGAATGATGCTAAGGCTGAAACTCCAGTACTTTGGCCACCTCATGCGAAGAGTTGACTCATTGGAAAAGACTCTGATGCTGGGAGGAATTGGGGGCAGGAGGAGAAGGGAATGACAGAGGGTGAGATGACTGGATGGCATCACTGACTCTATGGACATGAGTCTGAGTGAATTCCGGGAGTTGTTGATGGACAGGGAGGCCTGGTGTGCTGCTATTCATGGGGTGGCAAAGAGTTGGACACGACTGAGCAACTAAACTGATCTGAACTGAATTGTCTATGTTCCTGAAACTCTTCCTAAAATTTCAGACTAAGGAACACTTCCAAACTCATTCCACATGGCCATCATCACCCTGATAACAAAACCAGGCAAAGACAAAGCAAAAAAAAAAAAAAAAATTATAGGCCAAGGTCACTGATGAACATAGATGCAAAAATCCTCAACAAAATTCTGGCAAACAGAATTCAACAATACATTATAAACCTCATACATCACGATCAAGTTGGGTTTATTCCAGGGATGCAAGGATTCTTCAGTATACGCAAATCAATCATTGTGACACCATATTAACAAACTGAAAGATGAAAAGTATATGATCCTAGTAGATGCAGAAAAAGCCTTTGACAAATTTTAGCAACCATTTATAATTAAAACACTTCAAAAAAAATTGGGCAAAGAAGGAACCTACCTCAAGATAGTAATGGACATATATGATAAGCCCACAGCAAACATTATTCTCAATGGTGAAAAACTAAAAGCATTCTGTCTAAGATCAGGAACAAGACAAGAGTGTCCATTTTCATCACTATTATTCAACATAGTTTTGTAAGTCCTAGCTATGGCACTTAGAGAAGAAAAGGACAAATAAGAGGAATTCAGATTGACAAAGAAGGAAAACCCTTACTGTTTGCAGATAACATGATACTATACATAGAAAACCCAAAAGATACTATCAGAAATTACTAGAACTAATCAGTGAATTCAGCAAAGTCATAGATACAAGGTCAATACACAGAAATCACTTGCATTCCTATATAATAACAATGTAAAATCAGAAAGAGAAATTAAGGAATCAATCCCATTCACCATTGCAACAGAAAGAATAAAATATCTAGGGATAAACCTAACTCAGGAGAAAAAAAAAAAAAAACTGTATAAGGAAAATTATTCACTAATGAAAGAAATTAAAAAAAAAAACACATAAATGGAGAGATATTCCATGTTCCTGGGTAGGAAGAATCAATATTGTGAAAATGACTATACTATTAAACGCAATCTACAGATTCAATGTAATCCCTATCAAACACGAATGACGTTTTTCACAGAAGAAGAATAAAATTTTCACAATTCATATGGAAACACAAAAGACCCCAAATAGCCAAAGCAGTCTTGAGAAAGAAGAATGGAACTGGAAGAATCAACCTTCCTAACTTCAGACTATACTACAAAGCTACAGTCATCAAGACAGTATGGTATTGGCACAAAAACAGAAATATGGACCAATGGAACAAGATAGAGAACCCAGAACAAGAGAGGGAAACCAAGGTACCTATTGATACCTTATTTTTGACAAAAGATGCAAGAATATACAATGGGGCAAATACAGCCTCTTCAATAAGTGGTGCTGGGAAAACTGGACAGCCACATGCAAAAGAATGAAGTTAGAACATTTCCTAATGCCATACACAAAGATATGGATTACTCAAAATGGATTAAAGACCTAAATATAAGACCAGAAACTATAAAATTCTTATAGGAAAACACAGGCAGAACATTTGATGACATAAATCAAAGCAAGATCCTCTATGACCCACTTATGAGAGTAATGGGAATAAAAATAAAAATAAACATGTGGGACCTAATTAAACTTAAAAGCTTTTGCACAGCAAAAAAAAAATAATACAATCAAAGTGAAAAGACAACCCTCAGAATGGTAGACAATAATAGCAAAGCGTACAACTGACAAAGGATAAATTTTCAAAATATATAAGCAGCTCATACAACTCAGTGCCAGAAAAACAAACAACCCAGTCAAAAAGTGGGGAAAAGACCTAAACAGACATTTCTCCAAAGAAGACATACAAATGGCTAACAAACACATGAAATGATGCCCAACATCACTCTTTATTAGAGAGATGCAAGTCAAAATGAGGTACCACCTCACACCAGTCCGAATTGGCCATCATCAAAAAGTCTACAAACAATAAATGCTGGAGAGGGTGTGGGGAAAAGGGAACCCTCTTGCATTGCTTGTGGGAATGTAAAATAAATTGATACAGCCACTATGGAAGACGGCATGGAGATTCCTTAGAGAACTAGGAGTAATACCACCATATGACTTAGCAATCCCACTCCTAGGCATGTACCCTGAGGAAACCAAAACTGGAAAAGACACGTGTACCCCAATGTTCATTGCAGCAATATTGCAACAGCTAGAACATGGAAGCAACCTAGACGTCCATCGATAGATGAATGGATAAAGAAGCTGTGGTACATATATACAATGGGATATTACCCAGCCATAAAAAGGAATGCATTTTAGTCAGTTCTAATGAGGTGGACAAATCTAGAGTGTACTATACAGAATGAAGTAAGTCAGAAAGAGAAATACAAATATCATATACCAATGCATATATATGGAATCTAGAAGTATGGTACTGATGAATTTATTTTAAGGGCAGCAGTGCAGAAACAGACATAGAGAACAGACATATGGACACAGTGGGAGGGGAAGAAATAGAGGGTGAGACATATGGAGAGAGTAACATGGAAACTTACAATACCATATGTAAAATAGATAGCCAATAGGAATTTTCTCTATGCCTCAGGGAACCCAAACAGGGGCTAACAATCTAAAAAGGTGGGATGGGGAGGGAGACGGGAGAGAGTTTTGGGAGGGAAGGGACTTCGGTGTACCTATGGCTGGTTCTTATCAATGTTTGACAGAAAACAACAAAATTCGGTAAAGCAATTAACCTTCAATTAAAACATAATTAATTTTTTTAAATGTCAAAACAAAGAGTGAACAGAAGTCACCCAAATTATAATGAAAAATGGTCACAATTATACATTAGATAGGTAAGAAAAGGCAAAAAATGCTATATTAGTACAGACTTACAATATTATGAAGAAAAATATGTGTGTGCACAAACTTTATTTTAATATATTTGAAAACTAACTTCAATAAAATAACAAATGACTTGAAAGACAAATGTTTTCACATATGTTACAACAAAAAACAAGTTGTTAAAAGCCTGTTATTTAACAGAGAAATTAGAATTGGAAAAAAAAAAAAAAGGCTCTGACAAAGTAAACTCCAAGACTTGAGGAAGTCATCTGTGAATTATTCATAACATCTAATGAAAAAAATACAATATCAATAAAAATTATTTTAGAATACAGAGTAAGAACAATTCTCAAGTTATTTATAAGGATACACAAATCTGTACAAATCTAATCAAAGACATTCAGTTCAGTTCAGTTCAGTCACTCAGTTGTGTCTGACTCTTTAAGACCCCATGGACTGCAGCACACCAGGCCTCCCTGTCCATCACCAATTCCTGGAGCATACCCAAACTCATGTCCATTGAGACAGTAATGACATCCAACCATCTCATACTCTGTCATCCCCTTCTCATCCTGCATTCAATTTTTCCCAACATCAGAGGCTTTTCCATTGACTCAGTTCTTTGCATCATGTGGCCAAAGTATTGAAGTTTCAGCTTCAGCATCAGTCCTTCCAATGAATATTCAGGACCAATTTCCTTTAGGATGAACTGGCTTAATTTCCTTGCAGTCCAGGGGACTCTCAAGAGTCTTCTCCAACACCACAGCTTAAAAGCATCAGTTCTTTGGTGCTCAGCTTTTGTTATAGTCCAATTCTCACATCCACACATGACTATTGGAAAAACCATAGCCTTGACTAGATGGACGTTTGTTGGCAAAGTAATGTCCTTGCTTTTTAATACGCTGTCTAGTTTTGTCATAGTTTTTCTTCCAAGGAGCAAGCATCTTTTGATTTCATGGTTGCAGTCACCATCTGAAGTGATTTTGGAGCCCCCCGAAATAAAGTCTGCCACCATTTCCATTGTTTCCCCACCAAGTTGCCATGAAGTGATGGGACTGGATGCCATGATCTTAGTTTTCTGAATGTTGAGTTTTAAGTCAGCTTTTTCACTCTCTTTTACCCTCATCAGGATCATAAACTATAAATCGATATAATTAATTATATTACCAAAATAGAGAAAAATACATTTGATCATTGCAAATGAAAACATATCTGGGAAAATTATACACCATTCATGGTAAAAACTTTTAGCAAAATAACAATAGAAAGGAATTTTCTCAATTTGATAAATATTACCTAAAAAATTTGCATATGATAGCATAAGTAAAAGTGAATTCCTTGCTCTACAAACAAGTATGTCTACGCCTTGGTGAGCAGTCCATCTTCTGGTTAAAAACCTATCTGCAACTTTTCAGGCCTATTTGTAGGCAATTACAAAGGCTTTTCCAGGTCCAAGAGAAAAGCTGCTCCCCACACAACAGACTATGTTCACAGTCAGCACACTGAAGTATCTGGAGAGAGTTACAGGCAAGGTTTCAGGCATCTCTGGTCAGTTATACTCTTCATATATTGCATTGGGCTTCCCTTGTGGCTCAGCTGGTAAAGAATCCACCTTTAATGCAGGAGACCTGGGTTTGATCCTTGGGTTGGGAAGATCTCCTGGAGAAGGAAAAGGCTACCCCCTCTAGTATTCTTGCCTGGAGAATTCAATGGACTGTATTGTTCATGGGGATGCAAATAGTCAGACATGACTGAGCAATTTTCACTAGCTGAGGCAGCTTCCTTCTAAAGTCTCTTTATCTGAGGAATTGGTCAGAAGTCTTCTTTCAGGCACTTCTGCCAAGATCTCCTTATCAAGAGGAAAAAAACTTGAAGGCACTTTCTCTACTGTGACCCAATACTTCTCTGCACTCCGAGTCCTACCTCTCATCTTTCCATTTATCCCAGAATCCATAAATCTGCCAGAGCTTTTTGCAATTGCTAAATATTTTTGAGACATTTTGGGACAATAATAAGTATCCTGTTCCTCATGATATTTCCACCCATTACTTATCTCATCTATTAATATTTTTTTCTGAAGCCCTTTTTACTTTAATATATCTTCAATATATGCCATGGTAAGTGTTAGTTTCTCAGTCAAGTCCGATTCTTTGCAACCCCATGAAATGTAACCCACCTGGCTCCTCTGTCCATGGAATTCTCCAGAGAACAATACTAGAGTGGATATCCAGGGAATCTTCCAGACCCAGGGAGCAAACCTGGGTCTCCTGCATTGCAGGCATATTCTTTACCATCTGAACCACCAGAGAAGCCCCAACATATGCTATAGTGTTTTTTCTATTTTCTTAATCCATTATGTATTTGTTATACTTTTTCACCTATTAAATGTGATTCTAGTTTTAGAAAAAGTTTATCTATCTTTCCCACTTATTTATTCAATTATTTACACTAATCATTATTTCAGTTCAGTTCAGTTCAGTTCAGTTGCTCAGTCATGTCCGACTCTTTACGACCCCATGAATCGCAGCACGCCAGGGCTCCCTGTCCATCACCAACTCCCGGAGTTCACTGAGACTCACGTCCATCGAGTCAGTGATGCCATCCAGCCATCTCATCCTCTGTCGTCCCCTTCTCCTCCTGCCCCCAATCCCTCCCAGCATCAGAGTCTTTTCCAATGAGTCAACTCTTTTCATGAGGTGGCCAAAGTACTGGAGTTTCCGCTTTAGCATCGTTCCTTCCAAAGAAATCCCAAGGGCTGATCTCCTTCAGAATGGACTGGTTGGATCTCCTTGCAGTCCAAGGGACTCTCAAGAGTCTTCTCCAACACCACAGTTCGAAAGCATCGATTCTTCGGCGCTCAGCGTTCTTCACAGTCCAACTCTCACATCCATACATGACCACAGGAAAAATCATAGCCTCGACTAGATGGACCCTTGTTGGCAAAGCAATGTCTCTGCTTTTCAATATGCTATCTAGGTTGATCATAACTTTCCTTCCAAGGAGTAAGCGTCTTTTAATTTCATGGCTGCAGTCACCAACTGCAGTGATTTTGGAGCCCAGAAAAATAAAGTCTGACACTGTTTCCACTGTTTCCCCATCTATTTCCCATGAAGTGATGGGACCAGATGCCATGATCTTCATTTTCCGAATGTTGAGCTTTAAGCCAACTCTTTCACTCTCCTCTTTCACTTTCATCAAGAGGCTTTTGAGTTCCTCTTCACTTTCTGCCATAAGGGTGGTGTCATCTGCATATCTGAGGTTATTGATATTTCTCCTGGCAATCTTGATTCCAGCTCGTGCTTCTTCCAGCCCAGCATTTCTCATGATGTACTCTGCATATAAGTTAAATAAGCAGGGTGACAATATACAGCCTTGATGTACTCCTTTTCCTATTTGGAACCAGTCTGTTGTTCCATGTCCAATTCTAACTGTTGTTTCCTGACCTGCATACAAATTTCTCAAGAGGCAGGTCAGGTGGTTTGGTATTCCCATCTCTTTCAGGATTTTCCACAGTTTATTGTGATCATTATTCCATTATTTATCATTATTTATTTTACATATTATTCAAATTGTTTCAGATTTGGCCCAATTTGAGAGCCACTTCAAGATTATATATGTGTGCATTTTAAATGTCCACATCATAATCCTGATATCTTGATATTAAAAGTCCAAGCATTTTTTCTAAGTCCATTTGTTAGAAAAATTTTAATTTTTACCTTAAAATTTTAAAGTTTTAAATTTGTCTTAAAATTTTAAAATAAAGCTCCATAAAACATTCTTTTACAAAATGACTACATCTTTTAAAAATAGATACACTTTATTGTGGAGAAGGCAATGGCACCCCACTCCAGTACTCTTGCCTGGAAAATCCCATGGACGGAGGAGCCTGGTAGGCTGCAGTCCATAGGGTCGCAAAGAGTTGGACATGACTGAGCGACTTCCCTTTCACTTTTCACTTTCATGCATTGGAGAAGGAAATGGCAACCCACTCCAGTGTTCTTGTCTGGAGAATCCCAGGGACGGGGGAGACTGGTTGGCTGCCGTCTATAGGGTCGCACAGAGTTGGACACGATTGAAGCAACTTAGCAGCAGCAGCAGCAGCTTTATTGTGTAAAAGCCTTTACTTTTTTGGCTATGCAACACAGCTTCTGGATCTTAGCTCTCCTTCTAGGGATATAGCAGGGAGTCCTAACTACTGAACCACCAGACAATTCCCCTAACGGTCTTTGTAATCTACTTTATGTGACATCCTGAGAGCAGTTACCTTGCTGAGACCTGTACACAATCATTTCTAAATAATAGAGATTCAATGGATAACTGCATTTTAAGCTAATAAGAATAAATTTATCCATAGCAAACAAATGTTAAAATTTATAAACGTTTCAAAGATTCTCCAAATCCTCATTGAAACTGCTTATCTGTAATTTGTTTCAACAAGATTATTTCTTTTCTCATGTATGTTAGTGCCTGAATGAGTTTTAATATTACTTATGCTCAGTTTTACTGTTTTAACTTTTATTAAAGAAGCTTAATCAAGTGCAATAAAAAATCCCTGATTGTAGATTTTTTCTTTATTAAAAGCAAAGTGCTGCCAAGAGTCTGGATGAGAACTATGGGGTATTATATCCAACAAGAAATCTATTTTTTAATAAAAAGGAGGCTCTTGATAAACTCTATGCTTGAAGCAAATTTCAAAAGCATTTGCTATAGCCACAGAGCCTTTTAATTCCTTAACACCCACACATAAATCTTAATAATGTCCTTCTTGACTATAAGTTTTAGCCACTTCACTGAAAAGGAAATGGTTTAATATCTACATCATAAACTTAGCAAAAATATATTTAAATATGTAGAATTTAAAATCTTCTAGTTAATAAAATATTAAGCTCATCAAATATTTCAATACTTACAATTCTTAAAATGTCAATTTTTTCTGTTTCCTATGTAGCCAAAGGTGATTGTCATAAAAAATTCTATGGAGAGCAAAAGGAAATGCTTGGATAAAATGAACAATTCTGAAAAACATCTTAAATAATTATGAATCCTCCAAGTATAAATACAGAGCTGTTGATAATTTAACGAAGGCAAACATCAGTTTTAAATTTCCATAAAAAAAATTTTTTTTAAAAGACTGTAATTAAAGCCTTCTCATAATGTACATATTTCAATTCTAACTAGAGAGAGGGCAAGGGAGAGAGAGGGCAAGGGAGAGAGAGGGCAAGGGTCACAATAATGCTGTACATAGTTATCATGCAGGAAGATATTTTGTAGAATTTATTCCAACCCAGTTAATATACTTTGAAAGAACTAGTTCCTGCTTCTATACTTTGCTCTTTCAGTACTTGGTCTGGTCCACAATATGCAATAAATATACTTCTACAAAAATTGTTTTCCTATATTTTATTTGTAAATCAAGTATACTAAACAATGAAAAGAGTGGCTATTATTGATTATTTTAAGTCCATTTAAATAAAATTGAATTTTAGAAACTTTTAATATAAATTCCATCATAACATAGCATTTTACTCTGATTAGCTAACGAATGTTTGCATTTGTTGATATGCAAATAATCTTCTACTTATTTGAAACTTAAAAGATTTGATTTCTGGTTAAAGCAGATATAAAAATGATCTTCATATTCACTGTCCTTTCCAAAAATATGGACACTACATTAAAACATTAAAATCAGAAAAATCGATTCCACTTTCCAAGGAGCAAAGGTATAGTCTTATTGTATTGGCTATTTCCTACCACATAGTCCATTAGTCCAAAGTCTAGTAGCTTAAAACAACAAGCATTTATTGTCTCATAGTTTCTGTGGTCAAGGATACAAATACAGCATAGCTGAGTCCATTTCTTCAGGATATCTCAGAAGGCTGCTCAAAATGTAGGCCAGGACCTAAAAAAATTTACATAGGATTAAGCTAGCCCAGTTCTCACCTGGAAAATCCCATGGATGGAGGAGCCTGGTAGGCTACAGTCCATGGGGTCTCACAGTCAGACATGACTGAAGCGACTTAGCAGCAGCAGTAGCAGCAGAATAAAGGAAAATTTTAATTTCCTCAGGAAAACAAAAAGCTGAAAAACAGCCTCAGAAGGGTCAAGTTTGTCAATCATTGGTTAATTAACTGCCAAAACAAAGTCCAACAATTTTTAAAGAAATACTTGTAATATAGAACTTGAAAACATAAAATACATAACAATAAAATTGACCATCTTATTAAAAATAATTGTACATTCAAATAAAGAAATATATCACTAGGAGAAATGAAAAATAAAATGAATCTTAAAAAGTAATTAGAAAAGATTTGAAGTGGATTTTAATACATTTATTTTAAATATGCCCAGGTATTTCAAGTATTTATTAATTTAGTATAAATAGAAATTAAACAAGAACAAATAAATATTTCTACATATGAAATAGATTAAATGGGGGAAAGAGCTTGTTTTACTTAATAGTGGATTACAAACTGTAATACACTAAATTTAAGACATAGCAAACAAAAGGACAAGGAGAAAAGTATCCATTAGCAATTGACCTGTTGTATTACCAAGCAGTCTAACATACAGGTAACTGGTACCTCAGAAAAGGGAGAAGGGAAGTAGAGAAAAATATTTAAAGAAATAATGACCAGCATTTTTTCTCAAATGTGTGAAGCACAATAAAAACATGGACCAAAAGTAAAATCAGGATCTACCACATAAATACATGGAAACTCATAGGAGTTAAACGTCATAAAGTGTAAAAAAGTGACAATCAAGTCTTTAAGTAAATACATTTTTTCTTTTTTAAAAATCATGATAAAAAACACATATGAATACACTTCATGTCAACAATGTTGCTGCATATTACAGGATTTCTCTCTTCTAAAGGCTTAATAATACACCATCGTATGTGGGCTTCTCTGATGGCTCAGCGGTAGAGAATCCACTTGCAATGTGAGAGATGCATATTCGACCCCTGTGTTGGAAAGATTCCCTGGAGGAGGGCATGGCAACTCACTCCATTATTCTTGCCTGGAGAATCCCATGGGCAGAAAAGCCTGGTGAGGTACAGTCCACAGGGTTGCAGAGTCAGACACGGCTGTAGCAACTTAGCATACATGCATATACAACATACTCTTTATCCATTCATCTCTCAGTGGACGTGTAGATTGCTTCCATCTCTTGGCTAGTGTGAATAATGCTGCAATTAACCTGGGAGAGCCAATATCTTTTGGAGATCTTGATTTCAATTCTATGGATATATATTCAGAAGTGAGATTTCTTAGTCATATGATAGTTCTATTTTTAATTTTGGAGGAAGATTTCCATATATTCCCACAAATTATGTACAAGGGTTCTAATTACTCAACATCTTCTCCAAAATTTATTTTGTTTTTCTTTCTGCTTTTGTTTTTGACTTTAGCTATCCTAACAGGTGTGAGGTAATATCACATTCTGGTTTTAATTTGCACTTTCTTATGATTAGTAACTTTGAGCACCTTTTCATATATCTATTAGCTATTTGTGTGTTTTCTTTGGAGAAGTGTCTGTTCAAGTTCTTTGCCTATTTTTTTTTTTAAATTCAACTTTCCATTTTATTCAAAGACATTAGTCCTTTTATTCTAGACATATATGATCTGTTCTTCATTATCTATCACCTTATCTCGCTGCTTTCTAATCATATCTTCCATTAGGTCAAGCCTATTTTCGTGTCATTTCTGTCAGAGGACTTGCTGGTTTAAGGTTTTGGTTGTGCCCTGTCTTGGATCCTGGAATTTTTTCTTCTCTATTTCCAACCAGTGTGAAGTTCTGTGATGATCTATACAAGGTCAGCCTTGCTCACCCTTGTATTCCCAGTGACTACTGCAGTCCCTGGCATACACGAGGTGTTCACCAAATGAGTTAGCATACTGGCCTTTACTAATATACTTCTCTGTTGTGGATTGTATATCTCTTCTTTGACTGTCTCCTTTCTACAGTAAACTTTTTTTTTTTTCTCCCAAATCTTCCCACCCTCTCCCTCTCCCACAGAGTCCATAAGCCTGTTCTATACATCAGTGTCTCTTTTGCTGTCTCGTATACAGGGTTATCATTACCATCTTTCTAAATTCCATATATATGCATTAGTATACTGTATTGGTGTTTTTCCTTCTGGCTTACTTCACTCTGTATAATAGGCTCCAGTTTCATCCACCTCATTAGAACTGATTCAAATGTATTCTTTTTAATGGCTGAGTAATACTCCATTGTGTATATGTACCACTGCTTTCTTATCCATTCATCTGCTGATGGACATCTAGGTTGCTTCCATGTCCTGGCTATTATAAACAGTGCTGCGATGAACATTGGGGTACACGTGTCTCTTTCCCTTCTGGTTTCCTCAGTGTGTATGCCCAGCAGTGGGATTGCTGGATCATAAGGCAGTTCTATTTCCAGTTTTTTAAGGAATCTCCACACTGTTCTCCATAGTGGCTGTACTAGTTTGCATTCCCACCAACAGTGTAAGAGGGTTCCCTTTTCTCCACACCCTCTCCAGCATTTATTATTTGTAGACTTTTGGATCGCAGCCATTCTGACTGGTGTGAAATGGTATCTCATAGTGGTTTTGATTTGCATTTCTCTGATAATGAGTGATGTTGAGCATCTTTTCATGTGTTTGTTAGCCATCTGTATGTCTTCTTTGGAGAAATGTCTATTTAGATCTTTGGCCCATTTTTTGATTGGGTCATTTATTTTTCTGGAGTTGAGCTGTAGGAGTTGCTTGTATATTTTTGAGATTAGTTGTTTGTCGGTTGCTTCATTTGCTATTATTTTCTCCCATTCTGAAGGCTGTCTTTTCACCTTGCTAATAGTTTCCTTTGATGTGCAGAAGCTTTTAAGTTTAATTAGGTCCCATTTGTTTATTTTTGCTTTTATTTCCAATATTCTGGGAGGTGGGTCATAGAGGATCCTGCTGTGATGTATGTCAGAGAGTGTTTTGCCTATGTTCTCCTCTAGGAGTTTTATAGTTTCTGGTCTTACATTGAGATCTTTAATCCATTTTGAGTTTATTTTTGGATATGGTGTTAGAAAGTGTTCTAATTTCATTCTTTTACAAGTGGTTGACCAGATTTCCCAGCACCACTTGTTAAAGAGATTGTCTTTAATCCATTGTATATTCTTGCCTCCTTTGTCAAAGATAAGGTGTCCATATGTGCGTGGATTTATCTCTGGGCTTTCTATTTTGTTCCATTGATCTATATTTCTGTCTTTGTGCCAGTACCATACTGTCTTGATAACTGTGGCTTTATAGTAGAGCCTGAAGTCAGGTAGGTTGATTCCTCCAGTTCCATTTTTCTTTCTCAAGATCGCTTTAGCTATTTGAGGTTTTTTGTATTTCCATACAAATTGTAAAATTATTTGTTCTAGCTCTGTGAAGAATACTGTTGGTAGCTTGATAGGGATTGCATTGAATCTATACATTGCTTTGGGTTGTATACTCATTTTCACTATATTGATTCTTCCAATCCATGAACATGGTATATTTCTCCATCTATTAATGTCCTCTTTGATTTCTTTCACCAGTGTTTTATAGTTTTCTATATATCGGTCTTTAGTTTCTTTAGGTAGATATATTCCTAAGTATTTTATTCTTTTCGTTGCAATGGTGAATGGAATTGTTTCCTTAATTTCTCTTTCTGTTTTCTCCTTATTAGTGTATAGGAATGCAAGGGATTTCTGTGTGTTGATTTTATATCCTGCAACTTTACTATAATCATTGATTAGTTCTAGTAATTTTCTGGTGGAGTCTTTAGGGTTTTCTATGTAGAGGATCATGTCATCTGCAAATAGTGAGAGTTTTACTTCTTCTTTTCCAATTTGGATTCCTTTTATTTCTTTTTCTGCTCTGATTGCTGTGGCCAAAACTTCCAAAACTATGTTGAATAGTAATGGTGAAAGTGGGCACCCTTGTCTTGTTCCTGACTTTAGAGGAAATGCTTTCAATTTTTCACCATTGAGAATAATGTTTGCTGTGGGTTTGTCATATATAGCTTTTATTATGTTGAGGTATGTTCCTTCTATTCCTGCTTTCTGGAGAGTTTTTATCATAAATGGGTGTTGAATTTTGTCAAAGGCTTTCTCTGCATCTATTGAGATAATCATATGGTTTTTGTTTTTCAATTTGTTAATGTGGTGTATTACATTGATTGATTTGCGGATATTGAAGAATCCTTGCATCCCTGTTTTTAATGGGTTATTTGATTTTCTGCTATAGAGTTGTTGTTCAGTAGCTAAGTCATGTAACTCTTTGCAACTCCATTGACTGTAGCATGCCAACTCCTCTGTCCTCCACTACCTCCCAGAGTTTGCTCAAATTCAGGCCCATTGAGTCGGTGATGCTATCTAACCATCTCATCCTCTATAGAGTTGCATGCCTTACGTATTTTGTATATTATTATCTTAATAGATACATGATAGCAGTTTAGTTGCTAAGTTATGTCCAACTCTTGCAACCCTGTGGACTGTAGCCTGCCAAGTTCCTCTGTCCATGGGATTTCTCAGGCAAAAATGCTGGAGTGGGTTGCTATTTCCTTCTCCAGGGGATCTCCCCAACCTAGGGATCAAACCCAGGTCTTTTGCATTGCAGGTGGATTCTTTACCACTAAGCCATTAGGGAAGCCAACAGATATGCAGTTTACGAATGTTTTCTCCTATTCTGAGGTTTGCATTTTCACCCCTTGACTGGTTTCCTTTACTAGGCAGAAGATGTTTTTTGATATGATGCAACCCCACCTGTCCATTTTTTGCTTCTTTTGACTGTGCTTTTGATTTCATATCTAAGAAATCACTGCCAAGACGAATGACATGGAGTTTTGCTCCTGTTTTCTCTTAGGAATTTTATAGCTTCAGATTGTGTGTTTAAGTATTTGATTCATTTTGAGAATTTTTTGTATGATGAAAGATAAGGATCCAATTCTATTCTTTCATACATGCATATCCAATTATGAAAATGCTATTTGTTGAAGAGACAATTCATTGCCCATTGTATATTCTTGACAATTTTGTTGAAGATGGTTGACTGTGTATGTGAGGATTTTTTTTTTCTATTATGCTATCTGTTATGTTCCATTGGTTGGTCTGTATAGTAGTACTATACCGTCTTGCTTACTGTAGCTTTATAATGAGTTTTTAAATCAGGAAGTGTGAAATGTCTGACAACTGTGTTCTCCTTGCTCAAGATTTTTCTGACTGTTGATGATTTTTGTGGTTATATATGACTTTTAGAATTGTCTTATATATATTTTAAAATTCCATTGAAATTCTGATAGGAATTGCATTGAATCTATAGATCACTTTGGAAATTTTAACAATGTTAAATCTTCTATTCCATAAACATGGGATATTTCAATTTATTTGTGTTTCAGCAATGTTTTGAAGTTTTGAATGTATAAATCTTATACTACCCTGGTTAGGTTTATTCCTAAGTATTCATTCTGTTTGGTGCTAGTGTGAATAAAACATTTTTTTTCTCATTTTCCTTTTTGAATGTTCATTGTTAGCGCATAGAAACAAAATTGAATTTTTACATTGATTTTGTAACCTACCAGTTTATTGAATTCATTTATCAATTCTAATGAGTTTTTTTTTTTTTTTGATAAAGGTTTTACAGTTTTCTTTACAAATAATTGTATCATCTATGAATAATATTAATATTATTTCTTTTCCAGTATGGACCAATTTTATTTTTATTTTTCTTGCCTAATTTCTCTGGCTTCTATGGTTAAAAGAAAAAAAAAAAAAAAAAACCTGGTAAGTATACATATCTTTGCTTTGTTCCTGAGCTTAGAGGAAAAGCTTTTAGTCATTAATCATTGAGTGTAATAACAGCTGTGAGGTTTTCATATGTATCCTTTATTATGATGGAATTTACTTCTAATTTGGTATTTTTATAATGAAAGGGTATTAAATTTTGTTAAGTGCTTTTTGTGCATTTATTGAGATGCACTGTGATTTTTGCCTTAGCACTTTAAGGCAAAACATATGTATCTAATTGATCACATATGTTCAACCATCCTTTCTTCTCATGGATAAGACACACTAGATTGTGATGTGTGATCCTTTAAATGTGCTACTGAATTTGTTTATTAATATTTTATTGAGGATTTTTATATCTATACAAATCAAGAATATTGTTTTTTGGTTTTCTTGTGATATCTTTTCTGGTTTTGGTAGTAGTAATTCTGGCTATATAAAATGAATTTTTAAGAGCTTCTCCCTCTTCAATTTTCTGAAAAAGTCTGAGAAAGACTGTCATTATATCTTTAAATGTTTTCTAAAATTTACCAGTGAAAACATATGGTCCTGGGCTTCTCACTTTTGTGGAGGTTTTTCACCAATGACTCAGTATAAAAATAATATCATTAAAATAGCCTAAATAAAAATCACAGTGCATAGAGAAAAATAGCTTGTATGTCTCACTAATAAAATAATAACCACGACAACAATGGAGTGAAATTGTTTAAGAATTAGAAGAAAAAACTCTATAATTCTATGTCCATGGAAAATACTGCACTAAAATAAGGGCAAATTTTCAACAACACAAAGCTGACACTATTTTGCTGGCAAAAAAAGCACTTCAAGAAATGTAGTAGGACAAAAATAAAAAAGACATCAGATGAAAACATGAAATTACACAAAGAAAAGGAGAATAATTAAATCATAAATATGTTGGTCAATATATTTTTAAATTCTCCTCATTTAACAGACTCAGAATATATTTCACTATATTTTAAAGAATTTGGAATCATATAGAGTATCTCAGATGACCATGAAACTAAATGAGAATTTAAAATCAGAAAGTATGTTAAAAATATTCAAATGTTTGCATGATAAACTATATATCATGTGTCAAAAAATAAACCTGAAGGAAAAATAGATTTTTTTTTTCAAAATGAGTGAAAATCAAAACCTGAGAAAATTTGTGGAATGCTAATAAAGCACTTCTTAGTGCAAAATTTATAGCTCTAACAATTTAAATAGAAAAAAAAAAAAAAAACCCTCAGACCAATACCTAGGAGTCTACCTAAGAAAACTATAATAAAGAAGACTAAATAAAGCCCAAAGTAGAAAGTAAAATAAAGATGAGTCAAAATTAGTGAAAAAAAGTTAAATGGTAGAAAATATTCATAAAATCAAAAGATTTTGCTTAATTAGATCAACATAATTTATAAAACTCTAGCTGGACTAATAAAAAGTATAAAAATACAGATTTTAAAATTCAGATTAAAAATAAGCAATACTAGATATAATTCAGATATCAAAAATATACTAAGGGAACATTTGAACAATAATATGACAATAAATTTGATGATCTCATCAAAGATTTTGAGCTCATAATTTGTATCTTCTGTAAAACAATCCCAAGCCAAGATGCTAATTCCCTCAAACTAATTCCCTCAAACATTTAAAAATAAAAGTAATGTCAATCCAGTGTAAAATGTTTCAGAATACTGAATAGGAGCAATGTTTCCCAATTTATAAGACTAATTTTTTATTTAAACATAAATATATATGTATATATATATATATATATATATATATATATCCATTATAATACCAAAAACCTGCATCTCTCTTTAATGCATGTATAAAAAGTATTTAAGTACATATGAGTGAATTGATGGAGAAGGCAATGGCGAGCCACTCCAGTACTCTTGCCTAGAAAATCCCATGGATGGAGGAGCCTAATAGGCTGCAGTCCATGGGGTCGCTACGAGTCAAATGAGACGGAGTGACTTCACTTTCATTTTTCACTTTCATGCAATGGAGAAGGAAATGGCAACCCACTCCAGTGTTCTTGGCTGGAGAATCCCAGGGACGGCAGAGCCTGGTGGGCTGCTGTCTATGGGGTCGCACAGAGTCGGACACGACTGAAGCGACGCAGCAGCAGCAGCAGCAGAGTGAATTGAATCTAATAATATATAAAAATGATTATAAATGATGAACAAATGGAGTTTACCCAAGGTATTTGAGTTTCATTCAGTAATACTCAACAAGAACAAGTGATCATCCAATAAGGCAGATAGCATTCATAAGTCCAAGACAACCCAAATCGATGAATAATGTAATTTGAAATATATAAACAACATTCAGAGTTTGAAAGTTGTAAGCAATCACCAGAAATTTTGAACATTAAATGCCAGAGTTTAGCCATATCTCCAACAATTCATTAAGAAGACCCTTTCATCTAATCAGCAGTTAGAAGACAGAATTCCTTTATCAAATTTTACACAAAGAAAGAAAAACCTTAATTGATAATTAGTCAAATGCATTTGCAGAATTTAGTTCTTAATGCTGTTTTTTGCTTTTTAACAGCTAAATGAGAAATAATCTACAAGCCTTAAAAATCCATCTACATAAACTGTAAAATTTAGGGTTTTAGTAGATTCACAGAGTTATGCACACATCATCTCAATCTAATCTTAGAATATTTTTAACATCTCCAAAGAAACACCATACTAATTTGCAATCACTCTTCATTCCTTTCCTCTCTACAACATAGGCCTAGGCAACCAGTAATTACTTTTCTATCTTTATACATTTGAGTATTCTGGACATTTTCTAGAAACACATCAGATAATGCATAGATTTTAGTGACTGGCTTTTTCACTAAGCATAATGTTTTCCAGGTTTACCCTGTGGTCTAACTCACTATGTCATTCCTTGTTATGGTCAAACACTATTTCGTTGTATGGATATATCACATGATGTTTATCTCTTCAATAGTTGATAAATTACTGAATTTCAATTGTTTCAACTATTTTTGCTTTATGAATACTGCTATGAACATTCATCCTAAGCTTCTGTGTGGATTTAGGTTTTAACTTATCTTGTGTAAACATGTAGAAATAATATTACTGGTTGATAGAGAAAGCAATGGCACCCCACTCCAGTACTCTTGCCTAGAAATTCCCATGGACGGAGGAGCCTGGTAGGCCACAGACCATGGGGTTGCGAAGAGTCGGATACGACTGAGCGACTTCACTTTCACTTTTCACTTTCATGCACTGGAGAAGGAAATGGCAACCCACTCCAGTGTTCCTGCCTGGAGAATCCCAGGGATGGGGGAGCCTGGTGGGCTGCCGTCTATGGGGTCGCACAGAGTCGGACACAACTGAAGCGACTTGGCAGCAGCAGCATAGTAACTATGACTATCATTTTAAGGGACCACCAAATTATTTTTGAAAGGAACTGCACCATTTTAAATCACCACCAACAATACATGAGGATTTCAAATTCTTCACATCCTCACCAACTCTTGTTAGTCTCTCATTTTAATTATAGCTATCATGGTGGCTAGGAAGTAGCCTTTTGTAGTTTTGATTTGCATTTCCCTAGTGATTAATCATATTGATCATTTTCATGTGTTATTAGTAATTCTTACTTTTTAAAAAAATATGTATACAATTTATTGTGGACAAAAGGACATTTTTTATGAATTCAGTTTTTCTAGATTTATTGAGACTTGTTTTGTGGACTAGAGTATGGTCTAGCCTGCAGAATGTTCCATGTGCACTTTAAAAAATGTGTATTTGTTGGGGGTGGGGGTAAGTTTTCTATTCATGTTTAGAAAACATATACATTGTTCAAGTCTAATATTTCCTTACTAATCTTATGTCTAGAAATTCAATCCATTACTAAAATGTGGTAATGGAAACTATTATTTTAGAATTCTCTTTCTCTTTTCAATTCTGTGAATGTTTGCCTCATATATTTGGGGCTCTGTTGTTTGGTGCATGTATTTTTATAACATATAATTTTGATGAATTGACCCTTTTATAAAAATGTTATATATGACTTAGTCTCTTGTAAAAGTTTTTGACTTAAAGCCTATTTTGTCTGACATTAGTATAGTCATTACTACTCTCATTTTGTTACTATTTGCATACTATTTTTCACTTTTTCATCTTGAATCTATTTGTGTCTTTGGTTATAAAGTTAATCTCTTGTAGATAGTATGGAATTGCATAGTTGTTTTTTTTTTTTTTAATCTATCCAATCAATTTCTGCTTCTGGACTGGAGGTTTAATCAATTTAACTTAAAAATAATTACTATTAAGAAAGAATTTATTTCTGTCATTCTGCTATTTGTTTTCAACATGTCTTTCAACTTTTTTGTTCTTGCTTTACTCCATTAGTGACTTCCTTTTCTAAGAGTTTTATGGTGTAAAATTTACCTTCCCTCTCATTTCCTTTGGTGTTACTGTTTAGATAATTTCTTAACAGAGAACATGGAAAGTGGAATTCATAACTTAAATTTATTAAAACTAGTTTTAATTGATACGTAGCTTCAGTCAGTCAGTCAGTTCAGTTATTCAGTCATGTTTGACTCTTTGTGACCCCATGGACTGCAGTTTGCTAGGCCTCCCCGTCCATCACCAATTGCCAGTCCTTGCTCAAACTCATGTCCATTGAGTCAGTAATGCCATCCAACCATCTCATAATCTGTCATCCCCTTCTCATCCTACCTTCAATCTTTCCCGACATCAGGGTCTTTTCCAATGAGTCAGATCTTTACAACAGGCCAAAGTATTGAAGCTTCAGCCTCAGCATCAGTCCTTCCAATAAATATTCAAGACTGATTTCCTTTAAGATGGACTGTTTGGATCTGCTTGCAGTCCAAGGGACTCTCAAGAGTCTTCTCCAACACCACAGTTCTAAAGCATCAATTTTTCAGTGCTCAGCTTTCTTTATAGTCCAACTGTCACAACCATACATGACCACTGGAAAAACCATAGCTCTGACTCAAACCATTACTTTGCCAACATGGACCTTTGTTGGCAAAGTAATGTCTGTGTTTTTAATATGCTATGTATGTTGGTCATAGCTTTTCTTCCAAGGAGTAAGCATCTTTTAATTTCATGGCTGCAGTCACCATCTGCAGTGATTTTGGAGCCCAATAAAATGAAGTCTGTCAGTGTTTCCATTGTTTCCCCATCTATTAGCCATGAAGTGACGGGACTGGATGCCATGATCTTAGTTTTCTGAATGTTGAGTTTTAAGCCAACTTTTTCACTCTCCTCTTTCACTTTCACCAAGAGGCTCTTTAGTTCTTTGCTTTCTGCCATAAGGGTGGTGTTACTGCATAGCTGAGGTTATTGATATTTCTCCTGGCAATCTTGATTGCAGCTTGTGCTTCATCAAGCCCAGCATTTTTCATGATGTACTCTGCATATAAGTTAAATAAGCAGGGTGACAATAAGCCATACCTCTACAGGATACACTCAAACATTCAAAGGCAGGACTGGCTCAGTCTCTGTGAGGTCTCCTGGTGCACACAAAGTTTTGTTTGAGCCCTCCAAGTGTCTCTGCCAGGTAGGGGTTTGATTCTAAACACAATTTCACCCCTCCTAGCATCTTGCTGGGGTTTCTCCTTTGCCTTTGAATATGGGATATCTTTTTTTGGTGGGCTCCAACATTCTGCTGTTGATGTTTGTTCAGCTGTGAGTTGTAATTTTGGAGTTCTTACAGAAGTAGATAAACACATGTCTTCCTACTCCATCTTGTAAACACGTAGCTTCAATAGCATTCAAATATGTTTCCTATACAGTTCCACCTCCCATTTATTGTGATATTCACAAATTACACAAATATTCACAAATTCACAATTACAGTGGTAAAAAATCCACCTGCCAATAACTGGAAAATTCCATGGACAGAGGAGCCTGGCTGGCTACAGTCCATGAGGTCACAAAGTATTGGACACAATTGAGCAACTGAGCATGCATGCGTAGTGTGTGTGTATATACACTTTACAATTGTTGTTTCATGCATTTCCTTTAAAATAATATAGGGACTATAAACAGGAGTTAAAAAAACAAAATAACAACAATACTGGATTTTATATTTACCTATGCAGCTACTTTTTATCAGGTTTCTCTTTTATGGTTTTGATTTACTTTATAGTATCCTTTTATTTCAGCCTGAAGGACTCTTTTTAGTGTTTACTAGTACCAAACTCTTTCAGCTTTTCTTTTTAAAGTATCTTAATTACTTCTTCATTCCTTAAGGACAGTTTTTTCAAATATAAAATTCTTGGTTGACAATTTTTTTTCTTTTATGATTTAAAAAATATCATCCACTCCTTTCTGGTTGCCATGTTTATCATGAGAAATCTGCTATTCTATTGAAGATACACTGTACCTTTTTTCAAAGATTTTCCCTTTGTCTAACTGTAATGTGTTTTTGTGTGGATTTCTTTGGGTTTATTTTTCTCTGAAAGAGGGAGGAGAAGGGGATGATAGAGGACAAGATGGCAGGATGGCATCACCAGCTCAATGGACATGAGTTTGAGCCAGCTCCAGGCAATTGAGCAGGACAGGGAAGCCTGGTGTGCTACAGTCCATGGGGTCACAGAATCAGGCACGACTGAGTGGCTGAACATTTTTCTCTGATTTTTTTGAACTTCTTTATTGTGTAGATTAATATCCTTTATAAAATTCAGAAAGCTTCAGCTATTATATATTCATGATTTTTTTTCTGCTCCAATGCCTATTTTACACTTGGGATTCCCATTACACATATGTTGTCATGAGTAGCATGTATGCTCAATTGTGATCCACTTTTTGCAACCCCATGGACTGCAGCCTACCAGGCCACTCCGTCCATGGGATTTTCCAGGTAAGAATACTGGAGTGGGTTGCCATTTCCTTCTCCAGGGTTCTCCCTGACCCAAGGATTAAATCTGTGTTTCTCGCATCAGCAGACAGATTCTTTACCAACTGTGTGTCACCTGGGAAGCCCCTATGTTGGTATGCTTCATCATAATCCATAGGTCTCTTAGTCTCTGTTTAACTTTCCTTATTCTTTATGCTTTCCATTCCTCAGAAGAAATAATTTCAATTACCTATCCTCAAGTTCATTGATCCTGTATTATTCTATTAAGTCTATCCTTTTCCTGCTCAAATATGCTATTGAGATGCTCTAATACATTATTTTAGCTATTGTAATTTAAGGTCATTAATTAGTTTACTCCTTTTTACAATTTCTCTTTATTGACATTCTCAAAAGTTTATACATCATTCCCCTAATTTCCATTACATCTTGCCTATAGTTTTCTTTAACTTTTTGAACATATTTAGAAGTCAATTTATAGCCTGTAGTTTGTAAATCCAATCAGGGATAGTTTTTGTTACTTTCCTCTGTAATTTGGTCACATACTGCTTCTTTAAACATGTTTTATAAAATATTGTTTAAAAAACCAATATTTTCAACATTTTAATGTGTTATCCACGGAAAGCAAATTGTTTCTCTTCCTAAGGGTTTTCATTTATTTCTCTAGCTATTTGTTTAGTGATTCTTAAAGACTATTTCTCTAAATGTATGACCCTTGCCATGTATAATCTCTGAATTTTCTGCTACTTCAGCTTGTGTTCAGTTAATGGTTTGATAGATATTTCACAGAATGATAAAATGGAGAGAGAGAGAGGGAGAGGGAGGGAGAGGGGGAACTCTCAGTCATTGCAGATTGGCTCTGTACTGTGGGACTCCTTTGATTCTTAGCTGGGCTATTTATAACTCTGCTGCTGCTGCTGCTAAGTCGCTTCAGTTGTGTCCGACTCTGTACGACCCCATAGACAGCAGCCCACCAGGCTCCCCTGTCCCTGGGATTCTCCAGGCAAGAACACTGGAGTGGGTTGCCATTTCCTTCTCCAATGCATGAAGCTGAAAAGTGAAAGTGAAGTCACTCATTCGTGTCCTACTCTTAGCGACCCCATGGACTGCAGCCTACCAGGCTCCTCTGTCCATGAGATTTTCCAGGCAAGAGTACTGGAGTGGGTTGCCATTGCCTTCTCTGATTTATAACTCTACCATTGCTTTTACTTCTTAAGTGCTAGGCACTGAGACTAGCAAACAGGTAAAATCTTAAGATCCCCTCAAGTTTTTTATGAGTATGTGCATTGTCCCAGGCATGCACATGATTTTCCAAATTTCCCAGTGGACATGGGCACTTTTGAATTCTCTAATTTTCCAAAGAAACTCTTTCCTCTAGTTTATTTCTTGAGGACAACAAATTTTAGTTGTTCCATTGTTTGATTCAACTGTAATATTTTGCTCCAAGAAACTGTATGTTTTTATGTTGTTTGTTTACCTTAAACTATTTTTAAGAATCCCCATGACTTTTCTACACTGAGTGAGTTTTGATTTAGGCCAAAAAAAAAAAAAAAGATAAGCAACTTGAATCAGTCTTTTAGGAAGCCCCATATAGAATAAATAATTCTTTGATAATCAATTCTGCTCTGCTCCCTCTGTTTTCAAGAACCAGAGTTCTACATTAGAAACAAAAGGTACTATCTCCAAGCCATTATGATGAAGAGAAGGTAGGTAGGGCAACAGCAAGTAAAAGCACTACATTATTCTACCCTTTAAAGTTCCCTTTTTCTTGATTCAGCTATATACCTTTGACTATTTTCCAGAGTTCTAACAAAATTGGTCTACATATCTTGATTTTTCTTTTATGTTCTGGCAAGATGGCTTCTTGGAGTGTTCTACTCTGCTATTTTTACTGACATCTTCACTTTATTTATTTTTATTTTATTTTATTTTTTAACTTTACAATATTGTATTGATTTTGCCTTATATCAACATGCATCTGCCACAGGTATACATGTGTTCCCCTTCCTGAACCCTCCTCCTTCCTCCCTCTCCATACCATCACTCTGGGTCATCCCAGTGCACCAGCCCCAAGCATTCAGTATTGTGCATCGAACCTGGACTGGCGACACGTTTCATATATGATATTATACATGTTTCAATGCCATTCTCCCAAATCACCCCACCCTCTCCCTCTCCCACAGAGTCCAAAAGACTGTTGTATACATCAGTGTCTCTTTTGCTGTCTCGTATACAGGGTTATTGTTACCATCTTTCTAAATTCCATATATATGCGTTAGTATACTGTATTGGTGTTTTTCTTTCTGGCTTACTTCACTCTGTATAATAGGCTCCAGTTTCATCCACCTCATTAGAACTGATTCAAATGTATTCTTTTTAATGGCTGAGTAATACTCCATTGTGTATATGTACCACTGCTTTCTTATCCATTCATCTGCTGATGGACATCTAGGTTGCTTCCATGTCCTGGCTATTATAAACAGTGCTGTGATGAACATTGGGGTACACATGTCTCTTTCCCTTCTGGCTTCCTCAGTGTGTATGCCCAGCAGTGGGATTGCTGGATCATAAGGCAGTTCTATTTCCAGTTTTTTAAGGAATCTGCACACTGTTCTCCATAGTGGCTGTACTATAAGTGATAGGCTTGCGAGAAACAAATTCTCTTAGTTTTCCTTCATATACCAATTTCTCTATTTCATATTTATCAATAAAGGGTATTTTCACTAGATATACATTTAAAAATATTTTCTACTTTTTCTATCTTATTATATATATATTTATGTTGTTGTTTAGTTGCTAAGTCATGTCTGACTCTTTGCTACCCCATGGACTGCAGGCCATCAAGCTCCTGTGTCCATTGCATTTCCCAGGCAAGAATACTGGAGTGGGTTGACATTTCTTTCTTCATATAATATATATTATATAATAAATATATTGTGTATATATAGATACACACACACATATATTTCACTTGACAAGTTTTTTCTTTGAGTACTTTTGGCTCCCATGGTTTCAAATGTAAATTCACTGTATTACACTGAATTCACTGTAAACTGGGATTCTCATATAAGAAATATATCCTTTCTTTTGGGGTGTTTTCAGAAACTTTTGTTTTTTAGTTTTCAGAAATTTAATTGTGATTTATTTCTGTGTGGATTTCCTTGAGTATAGTATTTGGGGTGTGTTCAGTTATTAAATCTCTAGACTGAAGTCATTTCCAAATATTGATTTGTCCTTAAGTTCACTGACTTCATCTTCTATAATCTATATTTTGCCATTGAGCCCAACCTGTGAGTTTTTATTTCAATTACTGTATTTTTCAGTTCTACTATTTCTGTTTGGTTATTTTTATTTAATTTATATTTTTTGAGAGATTTTCTATGTTTTATTTTGTTTCACTAAAATCCAGAGTTGTTTGTTGTAGCATTTTTATGAAAGCTGCTTTAAAATATTTGTAAGATAATTCCAACATCTGATTAAAATCAGTATTGATATCTATGGATTGTCTTTTGTCATTCATGCTGTCATTTTCCTGATTCTTGGTATAATGAATGATTTTCAAATGCATCCTTAATACTTTAGCCATTAGGATACTCTGTTTCTTATTTTTCTTGTTTTTATAGCAGGACATCCCCTTGGTGAGGTATAGCACACTGGCCTGGTGGTTGTGCATATTCAGATCCCTCTTAGATCTCACCAACTCTACTTCATCAAAAGTGAAGCACTTACCCATACTGTTGCATTGCTGATGGATAAGATGAAATTTCAGCTCCCTTTGAGTCAGCTGGATACCTTCCTGGTGAGAGAAGACACTAACTCATATATTATTGCCTTCTAGTTGAGATGTAATACCACTATCAACAAGGAAGGTGGAAGTGAAAAGATTACTCAACTGTTCTGTTGTTGCAGGTTGAAAGCAAAGTTTTTACCTCCTTTTTTGACCAGCTGACAGCTGGAGAAAATGGCAACTAGACCTTCCTCTCTCCTCATTTTTCTACTTCACTGATGTTAGTTGGTTGTGGAACCTCAGATATATACTGGATCCCAATTATACCAAAGGACTAGAGTATTGACTATTTCAATTTAAATAACTTTGTTCTGATCACTGACATCAAGTGTGTGTGTGTGGAAGCTCAGCTTGCCACTTGACTTATTGACATCACCATCAAGAATTGATCATTGCACCTTGAATAATTACAATGCCCCATGCTGTCTCTCTCTACTGCGCAATGAATTTTATATTATCTTGGGTATGGATCTGATGTTATATATGTATATTCATGTGTGTGTGTGTGTGTGAAACACTTATTACTCACAATAACATGTATATTGTGGTAGAGAAATACTTCCATAAAATTATCCTTCATTTGTCCTAATTTTGTCATCTAAATAACCAAAAATATCAACAGCTGAAATTTCAAATTTAGTCAATTAAAATATATATCTTAGGAGATCTCCATAATGCAAATATATTACTATAACTATATAGATAATGAATAAAATGAATTAAAACATTTATTACTTGCATATTATGGAAAATTCTTTAAAAACATCATGTACTATACAGCCACATGGGGGCAGTGAGAATCACTTCCCATATATTATTATGCACATTATATATTGAACACAAATACAGATAAAATCAAATGTGCATCATGCTGCACGGGCATAGCTGACTGCCTGTATTACCATCACGGATGGTGAACTTTCCCTTTACTGTCAAATTAGTTTCAGGTATTAGATGTTATTAGTATCTCCAATAGTTCTGACTGGTCTAAAATTGAACTGCCTTTGGATGTAAATCTGTATCACTGTTTTGTTGTGATGTGATATTCCAGTATTAATACAAAATTTTGATAAATATAAACTCAAGTGTCATTTGATTACTAAAGACTCTCCCGTTTACAAGGTCACATTATAGTGGAAATAAATGTAATCATGTAGATGTATAATATGATAATTTTAATTTTGGTCAAAGAGGACAAATGTAGAACATCTGGATTTTATGTTTTATAATTCCCATCAGTCAATTATAGTACAGTGATCTGAAAACAGATGCCACTGAAGTCAGGCAGATTTCTCCAGCACTGAGTATTAACATGTAGGAATTTTAGCAATATAGAGTGTCAATCAAAAAGTAAATTCTGTATGATATTTGTCATTGTGCTACTACATAACAATTTTTAAGAACAGTTAACCTGATATTGCATTATGCCATATCAGTGACTGATATGCATTATATATATAACCAATTTTATATCCTAGTAGCTACATTCCCTGGAGAGAAAGAATAGTTATGTTTTCAGTGATTTTTTTTTTTTTTGGCCAGATGGCAATTAAACGGTCAGAGTTTTTGGATGACTACAGAAACATCTGTTCTCATTATCGTCCTGCTTTCAACAATTCAGCTTGTTAGTAGATGGAGAAAAGTCCCATGTCTATGAGTTGTCTTCCATAATTGAGACTGTTAGGATTACATTTTCTAGGAATAATGTAAGAGAATCGGTAGCACCCATATTAAAAATGTATAGATTCATTAGATACAATTTTCATACCACACTACAAATGCTCATTGAATTAAATCCCTTATGCAAAATGACAATTGATCATTTTACAGCCTATAGAATGTGAATGCTAAAGTATATGATATTCATTGTAAGCAAATTATATATTGCAACAGAGACTAAAAAAGCAGAGTTGTACTGCTGCTACCATTTACCAACTAAGTTCAGTGTAATAAAAGATGCAACTCTTGAGCTAAATAATTAAGAAAATAAGCAAAATGCTTCCCTTACGAGACAGTTCAAGATATAATTCTCAATATTTCAGTGACATAAGTACTAATAAAACAAACAAAAAAAAACCCTGCAATATTACTGGAGGATTTCATATTCTACCAAGATAGAATTATTCCTTCCAATCCCTGTACAATTAAAACACCCTTGCCACAAACAAGCATAAGAAGACTATGATAGATGGAAAAAAGAAAATCAGTCTAGAGACCTCTAAGCATGGTGAATAACACAATGATGAGTTCCATGGATTTTCTCATCCTTTATACATATTCTGATAAAGCATCACAGACTATAGCATGTACAGGACAACAATAACAATTCTAGATAGGAATAGGATAATATCTTCCTAATGGCACCCCACTCCAGTACTCTTGCCTGGAAAATTCCATGGACAGAGAAGCCTGGTAGGCTGCAGTCCATGGGGTTACTAGAGTCGGACATGACTGAGCGACTTCACTTTCACTTTTCACTTTCATGCATTGGAGAAGGAAATGGCAACCCACTCCAGTGTTCTTGCCTGGAGAGTCCCAGGGACAGGAAGGCCTGGTGGGCTGCTGTCTCAGGGGTCACACAGAGTCGGACACGACTGAAGTGACTTAGCAGCAGTAGCAGCAGCAAACCTAAGGTAGCTAAAGGTTGTTTTTCAAATAGAACATGAAGGGGATTAATCTCAAAGTAAAAATGAAATTTCTAATTACCAAAAATAGTGCTGAGAGTGAAGAGGAAAGGTATAAACTTTGAAAATATATCTACAGAGCATAAGAAGTATAAATGACTTGTACTCAGAATATATGTCAAATCACTTTTTAATATAAAGAACTGCATAGAAACTTGGTTAAAATTTTGAATGAGTATGCCACAAAAGAACATATTGACTAAATAAATATATATAAAAGGTATTAAATATCATAGTAATTAGAGATATGAAATTAAAATTAATACATTATATATCTACCAGAATGGCAGACTCACAACCAGTAGTTTGAAAATAATTTTACTAGATTTAACTAAAGATCTGAACAACAACAAATTATTTATATCTGAATGCAATATATTCATTTTCTATAAAGCTATGTGATGTTCCTCTTAAGTTGAACTCCTGAAACAAAGTTATTATTAAATGGGTTCTGATAAAACAGCTGTTATTAGAGCTAAAAATGACACCTTTACTTTGGATGCAATGCATGGCAGAAGTAAACTTTAAAATCATAAATATTTTCTTTCCTAAAGCAATTGCAACTGAATATCTGTAGCTTTCAATTAGTAATATAGTTTCAAAATAGAAAATCAGTCGATTGTACTGAACTAAAAGTATCATTTGCCTACAAGCTCTCCCTGAAAGCTTTTTTTTTTTTTTTTTTTTCAATAAAGGGTGCCATATATAATCAAATATCACAGTCAAGGGAAAAAGTATTTTAAATGCTTTTGTTAGCATTCTAACTATACATTTTCAAAAAGAATACAATATCAAGCTTTGTAGTAACATTTTTGTTTTCTCCCTCTCAGAACAGCACTGTCAAATTATAGTTAATGATCCATTTTAAATCCCTCAAATTATAGAGTGAATGAAATGAGTTAATGTGCTCCATTACTTTTTTTTAACATCTCTTAAGTATTTTTCAAAGTTTTTTAAAAAGAAAATATGCTTCAGTCATATCAAAACTTATGCTCAACTTTTCCAGACAAGGGAGAGAGTTTGTTTTTTTTTTTTAATTTTATTTCTTTCACAGAAGATTTGAAAGCATAGATTATACATATCTATAAACATATCACTTGTTTTACCTCATTTGAATAAAGTTTATGTCAAAGAAATAAATCAAAATATCACATTTTGGAAATTAAAATGTTTTATAATAGGAAGTGATGTTGAATTTTATATGATTCTTTCAATATTCACTCTACTTAATTAAATATTAGGTTTATCATAAGACAACACTTCTCTAGTTTCATAGTAATTTCTATTGCAGATGAGTAGGTCTTTTGGTACTTGCCTAACACTGTCTGCAATATGGCAGAATTATGCATTCATAGGTATCAATTCACATTTTAAGAAAATGTTTAAGAGAATAGGAGCTCACTCATGGTTCTTAGGAGCTTCCTTCGTCACTCAGACAGTAAAGAATCTGTCTGTAATGCATGATACCCAAGTTCAGACCCTGGGTTGGGAAAATCCCCTGGAGAAAGGCATGGCAACCCACTCCAATAGTCTTGTATGGAGAATTCCATGGACAGGGGACCCTAGTAGGCTACAGTGCATAGGGTCACAAAGAGTCAGACAGGAGTGAGTGGCTAACATTTTCACTTTTCATGGTCCTTAGACAGTAGGAAGCTTCTGGTAGAAGCTTCTTCCTGGAAATTTAACGGCAGTTGCTTGGGAATGTGACTTCCAAAATTACAGGGTGATACCCTTTATGTCTACAAGATATGAAGGTGGAAGAACTGATTAATAAAAGGTAACACTGAATATTGTCACCATGTCATATATAATAGCCACACAATAAGCAATTTTTTAGAACTATTTAGGATCATAAAGCATATACCTATGGTGTCCTTTCTTTATTTAATAAATTGTTACTGTCAGTAAATTTGGTGAGGTGATGGATGTGTTAATTAACTTGACTTTGATAATTATTTCACAGTGTGTGTATATATATATATATATATACATATACATATATATTAAATCATCATATTGTGCATCTTAAATTATGTTGTACAACCTAAATACCAACAAGTTTTATTTATCAAGCATACCTCAATAAAGCTAGACAAATAAAAATTAAGTGAATAAATAAAACAAACACCGTTGATTCTTATAAAAAATAAATATATATTTAAAAAGTGCTTACAATCTGCCATTGCCGAGAACTAGCAAGGTATGTAACTGGAGTGATTTTAAAAAATGAAATACTTTTTGAAGTCTAGAAACAGAATTTTCAATAATGATTTAATGGAATTTTTTCCTTTTTTTCTGTGAATTAAAACTTGTGAAATATCTCTTATTTGAACAAAGCAGAAAACTTTTCTGAACTGTTTAAAAAAGAAACTAATATGTAGAATATTTTGGGGTTATTGTTAAGACAGTAAACTAAAGAAATTTAAGTATTCTCCTGCCATGAACATCTGGAAATCATACGTAAATCCTAACAAACATATTTTAAATTTGAATCTGATCTCACATTAAAGAAAAAGAAATTTTCGGTTTCCAGATATAAGGTGGAAGAATAGAATCTAGTGATGAAAGTAACTGACCTGAGGCTGCTCCTGTGTGAAGTCTCAGAGGATAGCAGTACACAGGACGAGAGGGTTCCATCCACATAAATACAGGACATTAGGCCTTGTGCACATGTAGGCAGAGGGTAGAAAATAAGATAGCTAAAGATAAGACTCCACTAGAAAATTACTAGAACTAATCAATGACTATAGTAAAGTTGCAGGATATAAAATCAACACACAGAAATCCCTTGCATTCCTATACACTAATAAGGAGAAAACAGAAAGAGAAATTAAGGAAACAATTCCATTCACCATTGCAACGGAAAGAATAAAATACTTAGGAATATATCTACCTAAAGAAACTAAAGACCTATATATAGAAAACTATAAAACACTGGTGAAATAAATCAAAGAGGACACTAATAGATGGAGAAATATACCATGTTCATGGATTGGAAGAATCAATATAGTGAAAATGAGTATGCTACCCAAAGCAATGTATAGATTCAATGCAATCCCTATCAAGCTACCAACGGTATTCTTCACAGAGCTAGAACAAATAATTTCACAATTTGTATGGAAATACAAAAAACCTCGAATAGCCAAAGCTATCTTGAGAAAGAAGAACGGAACTGGAGGAATCAACCTACCTGACTTCGGGCTCTACTACAAAGCCACAGTTATCAAGACAGTATGATACTAGCACAAAGACAGAAATATAGATCAGTGGAACAAAATAGAAAGCCCAGAGATAAATCCACGCACATATGGACACCTTATCTTTGACAAAGGAGGCAAGAATATACAATGGATTAAAGACAATCTCTTTAACAAGTGGTGCTGGGAAATCTGGTCAACCACTTGTAAAAGAATGAAACTAGAACACTTTCTAACACCATACACAAAAATAAACTCAAAATGGATTAAAGATCTCAATGTAAGACCAGAAACTATAAAACTCCTAGAAGAGAACGTAGGCAAAACACTCTCCAACATACATCACAGCAGGATCCTCTATGACCCACCTCCAAGAATATTGGAAATAAAAGCAAAAATAAGTGGGGAATAAAGCAATGAAAACAAAACTAACAAATATGTTGAGAGGACAGGAAAGAAAGAAAAAGAATAAATATGCAACATTAAATAGAGGTAGATAAAGAAGATTTATATACATTTAAGTTTAACTGTAAGGGGAAAAGAACAGTAGAAAAGCAAACAAAGGAATAAATGTAGAAAATATAATACTAGGTTTAAAAAAATAAAACTTAAAATTAAAGAGAAAAGGAAAAAACAAGGAATAAGAAAGAAAAAAAAAGTGGGGGAGAACTCCACATAACTGCAAAAGCTCAATGTAGAGGCAGAAGTTTATAACAAGAGTAAAAAATACAACTGAGAAAAAAATGCTCAAAAGCTTTGTTAGATTTCATAATGCCAATAAAATCAACAACTACAACGTGGGGTGGGGGAAGGAAAAGGGAAAAAAAAGAAAAACAATCGAAAAGAATCTACAAAACCAGTCAAAACATAACAATAATAAATATTTTTCTTGAGTCAAAAAAAAAAAAAAATAAACAAATGGGACCTAATTAAACTTAAAAGCTTCTGCACAACAAAGAAAAGTATTAGCAAGATGAAAAGGCAGCCTTCAGAATGGGAGAAAATAATAGCAAATGAAGCAACTGACAAACAACTAATCTCAAAAATATACAAGCAACTCCTACAGCTCAACTCCAGAAAAATAAATGACCCAATCAAAAAATGGGCCAAAGAACTAAACAGACATTTCTCCAAAGAAGACATACAGAGGGCTAACAAACACATGAAAAGATGCTCAACATCACTCATTATCAGAGAAATGCAAATCAAAACCACTATGAGGTACCATTTCACGCCAGTCAGAATGGCTGCTATCCAAAAGTCTACAAGCAATAAATGCTGGAGAAGGTGTGGAGAAAAGGGAACCCTCTTACACTGTTAGTGGGAATGCAAACTAGTACAGCCACTATGGAGAACAGTGTGGAGATTCCTTAAAAAACTGGAAATAGAACTGCCTTATGTTCCAGCAATCCCACTGCTGGGCATACACACTGAGGAAACCAGAAGGGAAAGAGACACGTGTACCCCAGTGCTCATCACAGCACTGTTTATAATAGCCAGGACATGGAAGCAACCTAGATGTCCATCAGCAGATGAATGGATAAGAAAGCAGTGGTACATATATACAATGGAATATTACTCAGCCATTAAAAAGAATACATTTGAATCAGTTCTAATGAGGTGGATGAAACTGGAGCCTATTATACAGAGTGAAGTAAGCCAAAAGGAAAAACACCAATACAGTATACTAACACATATATATGGAATTTAGAAAGATGGTAACAATAACCCTGTGTACGAGACAGCAAAAGAGACGCTAATGTATAGAACAGTCTTATGGACTCTATGGGAGAGGGAGAGGGTGGGAAAATTTGGGAGAATGGCATTGAAACATGTAAAATATCATGTATGAAATGAGTTGCCAGTCCAGGTTCGATGCATGAACTGGATGCTTGGGGCTAGTGCACTGGGACGACCCAGAGGGATGGTATGGGGAGGGAGGAGGGTTCAGGATGGGGAACACATGTATACCTGTGGTGGATTCATTTTGATATTTGGCAAAACTAATACAATTATGTAAAGTTTAAAAATAAAATTAAATTAAAAAAAAAAGAAATATAAACACACACACACAAAAAAAGAAATCCTAAGAAGAGTGGGTAGATAGAGAAATGTGGAAACTATTACAAGCTTCTCTATATCTGCATGAGCTATAGGTGAAAAGAAATAAATAGGATTGTCAGTTCACACCAGACATGCCCTGGACATAAAAGTTGGTCACTGAGGTTTGAATTCCTAATATGTCTGATGAAAGCAAACCAAAACCTACTATGGAGATACACTCCAACTCAGAGATAAAATTTACCAGAATAGAAGATTAATGTTTTCCAATGCAAAGAAGTATAAAATTTCAAGTAGGATAAATGAATAAAAATTCACAGCTGAACATATCTTATTGAAACTCCTTAACTTTTATTTCTGCCTTATTGACTATGCCAAAGCCTTTGACTGTGTGGATCACAATAAACTGCAGAAAGTTCTGAAAGAGATGAGAATACCAAACCTCCCTCTTGAGAAATCTGTATGCAGGTCAGGAAGCAACAGTTAGAACTGGACATGGAATAGCAGACTGATTCCAAATAGGAAAAGGAGTACTTCAAGGCTGTATATTGTCACCCTGCTTATTTAAATTATATGCAGAGTACATCATGAGTAACACTGGGCTGGAGGAAGCACAAGCTGGAATCAAGGTTTTTGGGAGAAATATCAATAACCTCAGATATGCAGATGACATCACCCTTATGGCAGAAAGTGAAGAGGAACTAAAGAGCCTCTTGATGAAAGTGAAAGAGGAGAGTGAAAAAGCTGGCTTAAAGCTCAACATTCAGAAAACTAAGATCATGGCATCCAGTTCCATAACTTCATGGCTAGTAGATGGGGAAACACTGGAAACAGTGCCTGACTTTATTTTGGGGGGCTCCAAAATCACTGCAGCCATGAAAGTAAAAGACTCTTACTCCTTGGAAGGAAAGTTATGACCAACCTAGACAGCATATTAGAAAACAGAGACATCCTTTTGCCAACAAAGGTCCACCTAGTCAAGGCTATGATTTTTCCAGTAGTCATGTATGGATGTGAGAGTTGGACTATAAAGAAAGCTGAGCACCAAAGAATTGATGCTTTTGAACTGTGGTGTTAGAGAAGACTCTTGAGAGTCTGTTGCACTGCAAGGAGATCCAACCAGTCCATCCTAAAGGAGATCAGTCCTGGGTGTTCATTGGAAAGACTGATGTTGAAGCTGAAACTTCAATACTTTGGCCATCTGATTCGAAAAGCTGACTCATTGGAAAAGACCCTGATGCTGGGAAAGATTGAGGGCAGGAGGAGAAGGGGACGACAGAGGATGAGATGGTTGGATGGCATCACAGACTCAATGTACATGAGTTTCAGTAAACTCTGGGAGTTGGTGATGGACAGGGAGGCCTGGCGTGCAGTGGTACATGTGGTCGCAAAGAGTCAGACATGACTGAGTGACTGAAATGAACAGAATTGAAAAATAATCATATAACAGGCAAGAGACAGAAAACCAGATAAAACACAGGCAAAAATTTTATCTAGAGAAAAAATTTTTGAGCATTATGAAGCCAAATATCTTTAAAATACTAAGATAGTCATCAAATCAAAAGAGAAAAGATCAAAATAAGGAGAAAAAATATACAAAAATAAATCCAAAACGATTAACAAAATGGCAATAGGAACAGACATATAAATATAAACAATTATCATAAATGTAAGCAGAGTAAGTCTCCAACCAAAAGACACAGACTGGATAATTGGATAGCAAAAAAAAAAAAAAGACCTGTATATAGGCTGCTTATAAGAGACTCACTTAAGATCTAGTGATGTATACATACTGAAAGTGAGAAAATGGAAAAATATATTCTACATAAAAGGAAATTAAAAGAAAGCAAGGGTTGTAGCACTTATATCAGACAACAGAGACTTTAAAATCCATACAGTTACAAGAGACAAATAGGACACTATATAATTATCAAAGAATCAATCCAAGAAGATACAACAATTGTAAATATATATGCACCCAACAGAGGAGCACCTCAGTATATGAGGCAAATGCTAACAAACATAAAAGGAGAAATTAACAGTAACAAAATAATAGTGGGGGACTTGAACACCACACTTACATCAATGGATAGGTCATCCAGACATAAAGTCAATAAGAACAGATGCCTTAAATGACACATTGGGCCAGATGAACTTAAATGATATTTATAAAGCATTCCACTCAAAAGCAACAGAAAACATATTCTTGTCAAGTGAACATGGAATATTCTCCAGGAGAAATTGCATGCGAGGCCACAAGGCAAGCCTCCATACATTTAAGAAGTTTGAATCATATCAAGTGTCTTTTCTGATCACAAACTATGAGATCAGAAATCAATTATAAGAAAAAAACCTGCAAAAATCATAAATATGAGCAGTTAAAAAAACATGTTACTAAACAGTCAATGGATCACTGAAAAAATCATACAGGAAATTAAAAAATATTAGAGACAAATTAGGACATAAACATGATGATGCAAAGTCCATGGGATGCAACAAAAGCAATTCTAAGAGGGCATTTTAGAGAAACAGAAGCTTACCTCGGGAAGTAAGAAAAATCTTGCAGAACAAATCACCTAATCTTATGCCTAAAGCAATAAGGAAGAGCAAAAAAACCCTCAAAGTTAATAGAAGGGAAGAAATCATAAAGACCAGAGCAAAAATAGATGAAATACAGAATAAAAAAAATTATACCAGAGATCAATGAAACTAAAAGCTGGTTCTTTGAAAAAATAAGCAAAATTGATAAACCTTTAGCCAGACTCATCACAAAAGAAAGGGACTGGTTTCAAATCAATAAAATCAGAAATGATAAAGCTACAACTTAAATCACAGAAATACAAAGACTCATAGAAGACTACTGTGCGTGCTAAGTCACTTCAGTCCTGTCTGACTCTTTGTGACCCTATAGAACATGGCCTAACAAGGTCTTTTGTCCACAGAATTCTCCAGGAAAGAGTACTGGAGTGGATTGCTGTTTCCTACTCCAGGAGATCTTCCTAGTCCAGAAATTGAACCTACATCTCTTAAGTCTCCTTAATTGGCAGGCAACTTCTTTATCACTACCGCCACCTCGGAAGCCAAAAGACTACTAGATGCCAATCAAATGGACAATCTACAAGAAATTAAGAAATTCTTACAAAGTAACAATTTCCCAAGACTAAATCAGGAAGAAATAGAAAATATGTAGGGACCAATTATAAGTACTAAAATTTTGAATTTGTGATTAAATAACTAATAAGAAATAAATGTGCAAGATCAACTGGCTTAACACATGAATTCTAACAAACATTGAGAGAAGAGTTAACCACTATCCTTCTCAAACTATTCCAAAAAATTGCAGAGGAAGACATTTCTGAACTCATTCTATGAAGCCACCATCACTCAGATAACAAAACCGGACAAATACATATCACACAATAACAAAAAATTAGAGGACAATTTCAATTATGAACATGGATGCAAAAATCCTCAACAAACTACTAGCAAACCAATTCCAATAACACATTAAAAGGATCACATACCATGATCAGGGGAGTTTACCCCAGGAATGCAAGGAGTTTTTAATATCTGCAAGTCCATCAATGAGATACACTATATTAACAAACGGAAGAATAAAAACCACATGATCATCTCAATAGATGCAGAAGTTTTTGACAAAATTCATTACCCATTTATAGTATAAACTCTCCACAAAGTGGGCATAGAGAGAACCTTCTTCAACGTGAATGTTAGTTGTTCAGTCCTGTCCTACTTTTTGCGACCCCATGGACTGTAGCCCATTAGGCTCCTCTTTCCATGAAGGCCATATTTGAAAAACTCACAGCAAACATCATTCTCAACAGTGAAAAATGAAAGCATTTCTGCTAAGATCAGGAAGAAGACAAGGATGCCTATTATTACCACTTTTATTCAACATAGTTTTGAAAATCTTAGACACAGAAATCAGTAGGCTTCCCAGGTGGCACAGTGGTAAAGAATCGGCCAGCCAATGTAGGAGACATGAGTTTGATCTCTGAGTTGGGAAGATCCCCTGGAGGAAGAAAAAGCAACCCACTCCAATATTGTTGCCTGAAGATTCGCGTGGACAGAGGAGCCTGGCAGGCTTATATAGTCCATAGGGTCACAAAGAGTCAGATGTGCCTGAGCACAAACACACATGGACAAAGAAATCAGAGAAGAAAAAGAAATAAAAGGAGTCCAAATTGGAAAAAAAAATGTAAAACTGTCACTGTTTGCAGATAACAAATGATAGTATACACAGAGAATCCTAAAGATGCTGCCCAAAACTACTAGAGCTCGTAAATGATTTAATAAACTTGCGGGGTAGGAAATGAACATACATGAATCTGTTGCATTCCTATACACTGAAAGCAAAATGACAAAAAGAGAAATTAAGAAAACAATTCCATTTACCATCATATGAAAAAGAATAAAATACCTCAGATTAAACCTACCTACCAGTTTCCTACCAGTTAGAACTGGACATGGAATGACAGACTGGTTCCAAATCAGGAAAGGAGTACATGAAGGCTGTATATTGTTACCCTGTTTATTTAACTTATATGCAGAATACATCATGAGAAATGCTGGGCTGGATGAGGCACAAGCTGGAATCAAGACTGGTGGGAGAAATATCAATAACCTCAGATGTGATGACATCACCCTTATGGCAGAAAGTGAAGAAGAACTAAAGAGCCTCTTGATGAAAGTGAAAGAGGAGAGTGAAGAAGTTGGCTTAAAACTCAACATTCAGAAAACTAAGAACATGGCATCCACTCCCATCACTTCATGGCAAATAGATGGGGAAACAGTGTAAATAGATACAGACTTTATTTTCTTGGGCTCCTAAATCACTGAGATGGTGACTGAAGCCATGAAATTAAAAGATGCTTGTTCCTTAGAAGAAAAGCTATGGCCAAACTAGATGGCATATTAAAAAGCAGAGACATTATCCTGCCAACAAAGGTCCATCTAGTCAGAGCTATGGTTTTTCCTGTAATCATGTATGGATGTGAGAGTTGGACTATAAAGAAAGCTGAGCACCAAAGAATTGATGCTTTGGAACTGTGGTGTTGGAGAATGCTCTTGAGAGTCTCTTGGACTGCAAGGGGATCCAACTAGTCCATTCTAAAGGAAACCAGTCCTGAATATTCATTGGAAGGACTGATGCTGAAGCTGAAATCCCAATACTTTGGCCACCTGATGCGAACTGACTCACTGGAAAAGACCCTGATGCTGGGAAAGATTGAACGCAGGAGGAGAAGGGGACGACAGAGGATGAGATGTTTGGATGGCATCACCAACTCTATGAACATGAGTTTGGGATGGACAGGGAAGCCTAGCGTGCTGCAGTCCATGGGGTCACAAGGAGTTGCACACGACTGAGAGATTGAATGAATTGAACTGAAACCTACCTAAGGGGGCAAAAGCATATCCCTGGTTGCTCAGTGGTAAAGAATCCACCTGCAATGTAGGCATCTCAGGAGACACAGGTTCAGTTCATGGGTCGGGAAGATCCCCTGGAGGAGGACATGGCAACCCACTCTAGTATTCTTGTCTGGAGAACCCCATAGACAGGGGAGCCTCGCTGGCTACAGACCACAGAGTTGCAGAGTTGGACACCATTGAGCAACTGAGCAGGCAAGAGCTGAGAAAACAAAAAATAAAAATAAGAGAAATATAAGTAAAGGAATGAAACTTTTGCCTGAATTATTTCCTTACTTTCAAGGAAGAAAAAAATTGTAACCAATTTTGTGTTCTACTTAATTGAAATATCTTAATGTCTTTATGTTTTTGTCTCACTTAAATATAGAACAATTGTTCTTTGACATATAAATATTATCCCTTTCTACACTAAAAGATCACTTATCAATAAGTATATATTGCTTTCATATGTTGCTCATTTATTTAGGAGAAGTGTCAGATTGTGTCTTGGTCTATAAAGGTAGTAAAAAATGCACTCTTCAGAAATTATTGCGTACCAGGTTTCATACTCATGGTGTGCTGGCATGCTTTGTTCATGTAAAATAGAACTAGTTTCTATTTTATTTCTTAACTGTCAGCAGGTGACAGTAATGTAAGAAAAATTTTAAGAAAAAGAACTTTCTTACTTCTTTTCTTGTAGGAGCCACAGTGATTACATATCATAGTGCAAAATTATATTAGTGGTATAAAATGTCACTCAACATTTAGCTGTAAACCACACAAGAGTTGGTGGGTCAACCCAGAGCCCAGAATTCATTTTCCTTTCTCCTTAGCAATGCAAGGATAAAAATATTAACTGTCACACAAATAAGAATGACAGAAGAAACTCTGATGTTATTTTTTGGTGATTAAAATTTCCCTTCTTAATAATCAATAGCCAGAAAAAGATAACAAAAAATAATGTATGTAAAAGTCCTTCTAATGCTCCATGAAACAACAGAGAATAACTTAGATTCTTAAAGGCAATAGAAAAGAGTTACTTATTTAGAATAGAAATATAGTCAAGTCGCTCAGTCATGCCTGACTCTTTGAGATCCCATGAATTGCAGCATTCCAGGCCTCCCTGTCCATCACCAACTCCCAGAGTTTACCCAAACTCATGTCCACCGAGTTGGTGATGCCATCCAGCCATCTCATCCTCTGTCCTCCCCTTCTCCTCCTGCCATCAATCCTTCCCAGCATCAGGGTCTTTTCCAATGAGTCAACTCTTCACATGAGGTGGCCAAAGTACCAGAGTTTCAGCTGCAGCATCAGTCCTTCAAATGAACACCCAGGACTGATCTCCTTTAGGATGGACTGGTTGGATCTCCTTGCAGTCCATGGGACTCTCAAGAGTCGTCTCCAACACCACACTTTAAAAGCATCAATTCTTTGGCACTCAGATTTCTTCACAGTCCAACTCTCACATCCATACATGACCACTGGAAAAACCATAGCCTTGACTAGATGGACCTTTGGTTTAGGCAGGGTTAATGTCCTTTACTTAAATACATATGTAAAAGAATCATTCACTTTTTTTGTTTGTTTGTTTGTTTTTAATTTTATTTTGTTTTTAAACTTTACAATATTGTATTAGTTTTGCCAAATATCGAAATGAATCTGCCACAGGTATACATGTGTTCCCCATCCTGAACCCTCCTCCCTCCTCCCTCCCCATACCATCCCTCTAGGTCGTCCCAGTGCACCAGCCCCAAGCATCCAGTATCGTGCATTGAACCTGGACTGGCAACTCATTTCATACAGGATATTATACATGTTTCAATGCTATTCTCCCAAATCTTCCCACCCTCTCCCTCTCCAACAGAGTCCATAAGACTGTTCTATACATCAGTGTCTCTTTAGCTGTCTCGTACATAGGGTTATTGTTACCATCTTTCTAAATTCCATATATATGCATTAGTATACTGTATTGGTGTTTTTCCTTCTGGCTTACTTCACTCTGTATAATAGGCTCCAGTTTCATCCACCTCATTAGAACTGATTCAAATGTTTTCTTTTTAATGGCTGAGTAATATTCCATTGTATATATGTACCACTGCTTTCTTATCCATTCATCTGCTGATGGACATCTAGGTTGCTTCCATGTCCTAGCTATTATAAACAGTGCTGTGATGAGCATTGGGGTACCCGTGTCTCTTTCCCTTCTGGCTTCCTCAGTGTGTATGCCCAGCAGTGGGATTGCTGGAACATAAGGCAGTTCTATTTCCAGTTTTTTAAGGAATCTCCACACTGTTCTCCATAGTGGCTGTACTAGTTTGCATTCCCACTAACAGTGTAAGAGGGTTCCCTTTTCTCCACACCTTCTCCAGCATTTATTGCTTGTAGACTTTTGGATAGCAGCCATTCTGACTGGCGTGAAATGGTACCTCATAGTGGTTTTGATTTGCATTTCTCTGATAATGAGTGATGTTGAGCATCTTTTCATGTGTTTGTTAGCCCTCTGTATGTCTTCTTTGGAGAAATGTCTGTTTAGTTCTTTGGCCCATTTTTTGATTGGGTCATTTATTTTTCTGGAGTTGAGCTGTAGGAGTTGCTTGTGTATTTTTGAGATTAGTTGTTTGTCAGTTGCTTCATTTGCTATTATTTTCTCCCATTCTGAAGGCTGCCTTTTCATCTTGCTAATACTTTTCTTTGTTGTGCAGAAGCTTTTAAGTTTAATTAGGTTCCATTTGTTTATTTTTCCTTTTATTTCCAATATTCTGGGAGGTGGGTCATAGAGGATCCTGCTGTGATGTGTGTCAGAGAATGTTTTGCCTATGTTCTCTTCTAGGAGTTTTATAGTTTCTGGTCTTACTTTTAGATCTTTAATCCATTTTGAGTTTATTTTTGTGTGTGATGATAGAAAGTGCTCTATTTTCATTCTTTTACAAGTGGTTGACCAGATTTCCCAGCACCACTTGTTAAAGAGATTGTCTTTAATCCATTGTATATTCTTGCCTCCTTTGTCAAAGATAAGGTGTCCAAAAAAAAAAAAAAAAAGATAAGGTGTCCATATGTGCATGGATTTATCTCTGGGCTTTCTATTTTGTTCCACTGATCTATATTTCTGTCTTTGTGCCAGTACCATACTGTCTTGATAACTGTGGCTTTGTAGTAGAGCCTGAAGTCAGGTAGGTTGATTCCTCCAGTTCCATTCTTCTTTCTCAAGATAGCTTTGGCTATTCGAGGTTTTTTGTATTTCCATACAAATTGTAAAATTATTTGTTCTAGCTCTGTGAAGAATACCGTTGGTAGCTTGATAGGGATTGCATTGAATCTATACATTGCTTTGGGTAGCATACTCATTTTCACTATATTGATTCTTCCAATCCATGAACATGGTATATTTCTCCATCTATTAGTGTCCTCTTTGATTTATTTCACCAGTGTTTTATAGTTTTCTATATATAGGTCTTTAGTTTCTTTAGGTAGATATATTCCTAAGTATTTTATTCTTTCTGTTGCAATGGTGAATGGAATTGTTTCCTTAATTTCTCTTTCTGTTTTCTCCTTATTAGTGTATAGGAATGCAAGGGATTTCTGTGTGTTGGTTTTATATCCTGCAACTTTACTATATTCATTGATTAGCTCTAGTAATTTTCTGGTGGAGTCTTTAGGGTTTTCTATGTAGAGGGTCATGTCATCTGCAAATAGTGAGAGTTTTACTTCTTCTTTTCCAATTTGGATTCCTTTTATTTCTTTTTCTGCTCTGATTGCTGTGGCCTAAACTTCCAAAACTATGTTGAATAGTAATGGTGAAAGTGGGCACCCTTGTCTTGTTCCTGACTTTAGAGGAAATGCTTTCAATTTTTCACCATTGAGGATGTTTGCTGTGGGTTTGTCATATATAGCTTTTATTATGTTGAGGTATGTTCCTTCTATTCCTGCTTTCTGGAGAGGTTTTATCATAAATGGGTGTTGAATTTTGTCAAAGGCTTTCTCTGCATCTATTGAGATAATCATATGGTTTTTATTTTTCAATTTGTTAATGTGGTATATTACATTGATTGATTTGCAGATATTGAAGAATTCTTGCATCCCTGGGATAAAGCCTACTTAGTCATGGCGTATGATCTTTTTAATGTGTTGTTGGATTCTGATTGCTAGAATTTTGTTAAGGATTTTTGCATCTATGTTCATCAGTGATATTGGCCTGTAGTTTTCTTTTTTTGTGGGATCTTTGTCAGGTTTTGGTATTAGGGTGATGGTGGCCTCATAGAATGAATTTGGAAGTTTACCTTCCTCTGCAATTTTCTGGAAGAGTTTGAGCAGGATAGGTCTTAGCTCTTCTCTAAATTTTTGGTAGAATTCAGCTGTGAAGCTGTCTGGACCTGGGCTTTTGTTTGCTGGAAGATTTTTGATTACAGTTTCAATTTCCGTGCTTGTGATGGGTCTGTTAAGATTTTCTATGTCTTCCTGGTCCAGTTTTGGAAAGTTGTACTTTTCTAAGAATTTGTCCATTTCTTCCACGTTGTCCATTTTATTGGCATATAATTGTTGATAGTAGTCTCTTATGATCCTTTGTATTTCCGTGTTGTCTGTTGTGATCTCTCCATTTTCATTTCTAATTTTATTGATTTGATTTTTCTCCCTTTGTTTCTTGATGTGTCTGCCTAATGGTTTGTCAACTTTATTTATCCTTTCAAAGATCCAGCTTTTGGCTTTGTTGATTTTTGCTATGGTCTCTTTTGTTTCTGTTGCGTTTATTTCTGCCCTAATTTTTAAGATTTCTTTCCTTCTACTAACCCTGGGGTTCTTCATTTCTTCCTTTTCTAGTTGCTTTAGGTGTAGAGTTAGGTTATTTATTTTACTTTTTTCTTGTTTCCAGAGGTATGCCTGTTTGCTATGAACTTTCCCCTTAAGACTGCTTTTACAGTGTCCCACAGGTTTTGGGTTGCTGTGTTTTCATTTTCATTCGTTTCTATGCAAATTTTGATTTCTTTTTTTATTTCTTCTGTGATTTGTTGGTTATTCAGCAGGGTGTTGTTCAGCCTCCATATGTTGGAATTTTTAATAGTTTTTCTCCTGTAATTGAGATGTAATCTTACTGCATTGTGGTCAGAAAAGATGCTTGGAATGATTTCAATTTTTTTGAATTTACCAAAGCTAGATTTATGGCCCAGATGTGATCTATCCTGGAGAAGGTTACATGTGCACTTGAGAAAAAGGTGAAATTCGTTGTTTTGGGATGATATGTCCTATAGATACCAATTCACTTTGTACCAAAATTTTCACCTCTGTAATTCTAGTCTTTAGCCTTCTTCCAGCTGTTACCTCTGCTAAACTGACACAGATACTTGGAATGAGCAAGTTATATTAATATAGAAATAATACTTTATTAAATTTTGATGCATTATTTTTAATTACAATTAAATAAAAGAATATTTTTCTCTTTTTCATTTGAGGCCATGACCTTACTATGTCCCATTCCTTTTTCTAAGTCACAATACACTTACACAAAGTAATAATATAATATATATATAATATATAATAATATAATATATATATATATAATAATATATATCCTTCTTGCCCCACACTTCCTTTATGATTTCTTTCTCTGCTAGCCAAGATATAAGAATAGAAAAAGATAAACATGGATAGCTTTCAGTAATGTAAAAAGTATTTTAACTACAAGTGGAAATTAATCTATTGAAATAAATTATTTACATTAGTCTAATTTTTCCAATTCACAGATATCATAACCTCCCTTGAGATAGAGAACTTAATGTGAGTGATCTACCTATACACTCATTTGTTTCCCATAAGCTTACTTTTCTCAAGAATATTTTTGTATGTATATAGTTCTAATAACATTTATTGTGGTTCAAGTTTCAGAGAATTACTCTAAGCTAATAGTACAGTCTAAGCTATTACATTAAAATTTTAATTGTACAATTTGATACTGTTATTTTGTCAAAATGTATGTTGCAACATAATTGTCCAAAATATTACTTTTAATGTTTAATTATTTCATGTACCATTTATTTTTGCAAATATGCTAAATAGATATATAATCAGAGTATGTACTACTATGTACCCTGCTTTGGCACTCAGTATTTTTCTAAAAATCTTTCAACCCTGCCACATAATCTGGATGATTATTTTAATGATCCTTTAGTTGTCCACTGATTTTTGACATAACTTTGATTGTCTCCTGGTGGCCCCAGCTATGATATAATTCATACTTGGTGATTTAGCACCACATTACAGTACCTCTGTGTTCACAGATTAAATATCATCATACTTCCCTATTTGTTGTTGTTTGGTCGCTAGATCAAGTCTGCCTCTTTGCGACAACATGGGCTGCAGCATGCCAGGCCTCCTTGTCCTTCATTATCTTCCAGAGTTTGCCCAAATCGATGGCAATTGAGTCAGTGATGCCAACCGACTATCTTGTCCTCTGCCACACACTTATCCTTCTGCCTTCAATCTTTCCCAGCATCAGGGTCTTTTCCAGTGAGTCAGCTCATCACATCAGGTAGCCAAAGTATCTGAGCTTCACCTTCAGCATCAGTCCTTCTAATGAATATTTAGGATTGTTTTCCTTTAGGACTGACTGGATTGACCTCCTTGCTGCCCAAGGGACTCTCAAGAGTCTTCTCCAGCACTGCAATTCAAAAGCATCAATTTTTTGGCACTTGGCCAACTTTATGGTCCAACTGTCACATCCATAATGACTACTGAAAAACCTGTAGTTTTGACTATATGGACCTTATCAGCAAAGTGATGTTTGTGCTTTTTAAACACTGCCTAGGTATGTCATAGCTTTTCTTCCAAGGAGCAAGCATCTTTTAATTTCATGGATGCAATCACCATCTGCAGTGATTTTGGAGCCCAAGGGGAAAAAAAAGTTGTCACTGCTTCCATTTTTTTCCCATCTATTTGCCACAAACTGATGGGACCAGATGCCATGATCTTAGTTTTTTGAATGTTGAGTTTGAAGCCAGCTTTTTCACTCTCCTCTTTTACCTTCATCAAGAGGCTCTTTAGTTCCTCTTTGCTTTTTTCCATTATAGTGGTATCATCTGTATATGTGAGGTTGTTCATGTTACTCTACACCATCTTGATTCCAGCCTTTGATAGTTCCCCATGACTTCAGGTTATTTAGACAATGCATTCATTCTGATTCTGCTGTCTTCAATTCTGTCAGTCTACACTCAGCCACTTACATTGGTTCCTTCCTATGCCCTATCACCAGAAAAAATCTGGAGAAATGCCTAGGTTCTTTCTTCCTAAAAAGTCAATGACTTGCCACAGAGTTGCAGATAGTAAGAAAGAACAAAGTCTTTCTCTCTCTTCTTACATGTAAAAAAAATTCTGGAGCTTTTTGTGTATCCAACTTGGGCTACTCTGCCTATGGGATTTTCCTGGCAAGAATATTGGAATGGGTTGCCATGCATTCCTCCAGGGAATCTTCCAGACCCAGGGATCAAATCTGGGACTCCTGCATCTTCTGTGCTGTAGGTATGCTCTTTACCTGATGAGCCATTGGGAAGCCCAGGTGCTTTTTCTTACTTTCTAGATTTTGACATGAGCAAGATAAGAGTGGAGTTAGCTGAGAGGAACTTTATGACAAGGATGGATAGATATATAACTGTCAACTGGTAGAAACTAAAAAAAAAAAAAAATCATTTAGACTAATTTACGGGGACTTTTAATGTCTTAGCCAAGTTGTATTGCAATTCTAACTTCATAAAAGTCTGTGACATCTGTGACCTGTGGCAATTGTGTCACTGCAGCAACCATAAGAAAAGACACATGACCTTTCATCCCCTTCATAAAGCTGTATTGAGAAATGAAAGCATTCACTTAAATTTGATACACAGATATAAAGTTTAACTGTCTAATAAACCAATAAAATCAGTATTTGTCATAAATTTCTTCATCATTGGAAGATTAAACTTGTCACAGATATTTCATTAGGGGATAAGGTCCGCAATACATTAGTCCCATTGTTTTATTTCTTAATCTTACTTTCCAAGTAGTGCTTTTTTTTTTTTTTTTTTTCCCAAGAAGTAATTCAGACTTTAACCATAAGGCCAAAGAGATCAAGCAATATTTCTTTTTTTTTTCTCGGTTGCAGAAAGTTCATTGACATTTATACATTTTAAAATATTACTCACCTTGCAATATCATTTAATAACAGTAAATCAAAGTACAGTTAGAAAGAGTGGGTTTATTTATAAGCTAGTGGTAGTAAACATATGTCCTTGAGAACATATTTTCAAAGGCCACCAATTACCAATCACTTTCAAAATTGCCTCGTACTATAATAATATGCCAAAACTTAATTTTGTTATTAAGATATTTCTAAAAAAAAGTAAATAGAAGTGAAAATGTGGAAGTGTCAGTCACATAGTCGTGTCCAACTCTTTGTGACCCCATGGACTGAAGCCCACCAGGCTCCTCTGTCCATGAGATTCTCCAGGCAAGAATACTGGCATGGGCTGACATTCCCTTCTCCAAAATAGAAGTGGACTGGAAATATTTTTAATTACATTTTTAAAATATTCACTGTGTTACTTATATTCTAAAACAGAAATAATCCTAGGGGAAGATTTAGAAACACCACATTTTGTAATTGCCAATCTCTTTTGGAATTGATACAAAATCAACAATATAATACCTGTAAGCAAGTCATTCATTGGTTTAACAAATACTTTTTGAATGATATTGTGCAACAGGTTCTGTTCTAGGTGCTATAAAGCAATAACAAACATGATAGATAGGGCTATGATCTCATTTATTTAAAGTAGACAATAAAGAAATTTATAGATAAATAAAATTGATCAGATTATAAACTTTCAATTATAGCTAATGTAAAGTAAGTCCCTACAATATTCAGCTGAATGTCATAGGGACTTTTAAGCAAGCAGATGTATAATAGTGATGTAAAGTATGATTACTCTAATTGCACAGATGAAAAAACAGAGGTATAGATATACTAAAAATATCAAGATGCTAACAAGCAATTGAGTCCTTTTTAAAACCTTCTCTTATTTCTCCAAAACCCATAGGTGCTCTTTCTCTTAATGTTGTTCATGGCTGCACTCCCCAAAATTATAACCTTCTTTAAAGAAGATTAGCTGCCAGTTAGATGGGACAGCTAGTTCTATACCTGTTAATGGATTGAGGCCTTTAGAAGTGGCCTATAAAAAAATTAAAATGGTTAGCATTTGTAGCAGCTGTAAGAAGTTTTGTTGAAAAATTCCCTAAATTGCAAGAAATGAAACACCTTTTTCTCTATGGTCATTCAATACCCTTAAAGGTTGCTCATATCTGGATAATAGAAAGATAATAGGCTTAAAAAAGAATAATCTGGCCCAAAATACTGTCATTTGCTCCATAGAAGTTGTATAGGTAGCCCTCTATGAGCAAACCACATCACACCTTAGATCAGTGGTTAATTAACCATCTGAGTGATCCCCAGTAAAAACTAAAACTTACTTGCCCCCACCAAAAATTGTAAGTGCCCTTGATAACCTACTTTATGGAATATTAGTAGATTTCTGGCTCTACTATATGTATTATACAAAAAGGAGAAAGTCTAATTGCTAGTTCAGTTCAGTTCAGTTCAGTCACTCAGTAGTGTCTGACTCTTTGTGACCCCATGGACTGCAGCACGCCAGGCCTCCCTGTCCATCACCAACTTCCAGAGTTTACTCAAACTCATGTCCATTGAGTCGGTGATGCCATCCAACTATCTTGCCCTCTGTCATCCCTTTCTCCTGCCCTCAATCTTTCCCAGCATCAGGGTCTTTTCAAATGAGTCAGCTCTTTGCATCAGGTGGCCAAAGTAATAATTGCTATCCTTTTCTTAATTACATCCGTGTGAGTCAGAGTTCATATAAATGAGAAAAGCACTGCTAACAAATAGGTAAACACCCATGATTTTAATGGTACATGAGAAGTGATGACTGAAATATAATTCTGATCTTGAATTTACTGTATGGAAAATTGTAACAGAATAGCCAATAAAGTATATACAAGAATTTATAATAAACTAAGGACATATAAAGGTAAGTAAATTCAGTAATTCTACATAATTTTCAAGTTCACCATTGAATAATCCACCAATTAATGCAAACACTAGGTCAAGAAATAAACAACAAAACTACCCTGATTACTTATGCCATCATCACTTTCTAATTGCTTCATTTTATAGAAATCAGTCACAAAAAATACAGTCAGAACAAAAACCTGTTAAAAAGTTTACATAATTTTATATATGTATGTGTATATATATATATACACATATAAACACATGTACACATATACATATATATAATAAGTTTCACTTCACTCACAGTCCTTTTCACTTTAGATTTTTTTTTAAAGTAAGATTGACCCCAAACTGACATATTGAATGTCTAGATGCCATGGAGTTGAAGAAAATATACACATAAAATAGCTTAATTTTAGTAATTTTTTTTTCTTAAGGAGAAAGAAAACAAACTTTTTCATATTGACTTACCTGATTTTTCTAGTCCAGAAATAACTGCACATCTACCAGACACAAGAGAAAAGGAATGCTTTTCTTTCATATATCTGTTTATTGTAGACTTTAACTATGTTAAAAGACCTTTCAAATCTCAAACAGAGTGAAGCAAACAAAACATTGGTGCTGAGTTCATTAGCATTTAATGAATAACAAATTAGCTTGCCTGGGCTAGTAATCTGAATTAGTTTTCCTCCTGAGTTTTTCATTTATGTTATCTTCTTTCATGCAAATTAAGGAACTACACAAACACAATTAGATGTGGCAGCAATCTCTGTAGCAAGTAACAGGAAATGGGCTTTGCAAAATAAATTACAGATATATTTCCTCTTATAGCGCAATAATCAAATACTACATTTCAGGCACATTTCAGACTTTTTTCATTTCACCATCTCCTATGAATTAGAAAGTAGGTTAATACAAAGTAAATGTTTTTAAGAACATGAATTAAGTTGCTTTCCCTGGTCTATTTTTCCTTACAAATAGCTGATTTCATGAAGTCTTGGGGAAGAGGCGTGTTAAAAGTATTGCTGCTGAATCCATGGTTGCCCTCTTCCTGTAATTCACACGTTCACCAAGCCCAGGCTTGAGAATAACCACATCCATTCCCACTTGTCCATCTGATTTGGCTGCATACCCTCAATAGCAAAAGTTGGGTTCTTTAAACAAAAATGAAATTTGATTCCAGTTCTTCAGCAATAACCTTTTCAGACATAAATCGTGACTGCCTCATGGCACAACTGGGTCCAGGTGAAACTGCAGAGTAAGCAACATTTGCTACAGTTGCTGTAATATTGTTCCACTTCTGCAAAAACATTCAAGGTATTAAATTTACCTTAGTTGAACATTAACTCATTTACATGTGTTAAACAATTTAATCCTCCCTGTAACTCTGTGAATTAAAATGAACTAAATTTTAATTCAGAAGAGCTAAGTGAAAACAAATTACAGGAAGTAAATGATAGATCTAGTGCTTAAACACAAGTCTGAATAACTCCAAAAGAAGTACTCTTAACTCCTTATCCCATCGCCTGCCAGAAAATTGGGTTTTTCACAATTTCTTGAACATGGTAATTAGGACTGAAGGCTCACCTCATGACGTCCAATTCTTTAACTAGGTCAATGCTCTGGGTCTACTTCTTGATTTCTCCCTTAAGCCTAATATGCCTGTGACAACCAACATTAAGTCCTTCATTGCTGTAGTCACTCATTTTTAAGCTCCTAGTATAAGTAGGTTATTATTTTAGTACCAAAGGGCATGGCTTCTGTGCTAAAGTAGTTTGAAGTCCAGTGGGACAATAGATAGGTGATAAAGTTCTGGAAAATGATTAGTGTTAAGGCAAAACTATGCAGGGAGGCTTATGAAAAAAAGAATCTAATGTTTTCTACAAGTTTCTGCAACTTTCTAAGGGAGAAACATTTACATGGTGATCTGGGTCATTTCTTGGTTCAGCACCTTGCAAGTGTTATTTTCTTCAGTGACACAAGTGCAGAGCTCAATTCTTTTCTTTATATCAATACACACAAATCAAAATTAAAAAAAAAAAAAAAAAAAAACTGCTGACCTAATCCTGAATGTGAAGCTATGTAACTTGGTAAGAGAGAAGAAAGAGATAAGAATTAACTTAAAATAAAATGAACATTAATCAAACATTACATAACTTTGTCCTTGAGCGTTCTTCAACTAGTCTATATTGTCCTTACTATACCCCACTCTTTTTCTCTCTCTCTTTTCTTCTATTTTCCCACCACTCCCAGTTTCCTGTTCATTCTGTCAATTAGAAATCTAATAATATTTGAGTGTGCGTGTCTCCATAAAAGGCACTCACTCACCTTTTATCCTAAGTGAATATCAATTGTGTTTTCCAAAACAAAAGTTCTTTGGAATAAAACTGGTAACAGCTCCAGAAAATACGCAGGTAGGTAAAGTGTCTCAAAGGAGAGTAGAAAAACAAGACCAAGAGTAAATTTATAAGAGTTAATCTGTGTAAGGCTTATCTAAGTAAGAGGAGTTATCTAGGTAAGAAAAGGATAAAAAAATAAGCTTATAATCACTGATAAGTAATTTCTAATATGGTGGGTTTCACAGACCCCAAGATAGAAAAAAATTTCATGAAGGACAGGATGAATGAGCAAACTGTCACAGATGCTAGACAAATGAAAGACAAGAGACAAAATAGGCCATTGCCTCTGGCAATGTGACAGTTATTGCTGACTTCTGCAAGAAGAGTTTCAGTATTGTATGTAATGCGAGACAACTTTTATACAAAATTCAACCTAAAGATAAGTATTATTCTCAATGGAAAGGTCTTCCTTAAAAGCTCAGCTAAAATAAAAGAGCTCGGATAAATAATTTAACATAAATATATCTTAGTTTATTTAGTGTATTACAATTTTAAAGATCTCCATGTGTCAGATGTAAACAATCTCCTATTCCAAATACTCAGATAGTTTTTACTGATGGGTCAGCAAACGGTAAAGCCTCCATAGTTACTAAAAATCACCAAAATGTTTTAGAAACACAGAAAACTTCGGCTCAAAGAGCTGAAATAACAGCAGTCATAGAGGCTTTTGCTGTGTTTGGAGATGAGGAATTTAACCTTTATTCTGATTCTCAGTATATTGTCAGGTTGTTTCCACACATTGAAACTGCGTTTTTTGTCTAAAAATAAAACTACCATATTTCATTTGTTAACTAAATTACAGCAACGAATTTGGAAAAGAAATAAAATATTTTTCATTGGACACATTCGGGCTCATTCCGGATTGCCCGGCCCTTTAAATGCCTTTAATGATTTGGCTGACTTAACCAGAAATACAGTGGCTACTGTGATTGAGGAGGCCAGAGCCTCTCACTCACTTCATCATCAATATGCTACTGCCTTAAGATATCAATTCCAAATTCCCAGAGAAACTGCTAGGGAGATTGTGCGTTCTTACTTATATTGCCCCACTGTTTATAATAGTCTACCTATGGGAGTTAACCCTCGCGGTCTCAAACCTAATGTACTCTGGCAGATGGATGTAACTCATGTCTCTTCATTTGGAAAACTGTCCTTTGTTATACCTTTTCTCATGTCATTATTGCAACTTCTCGTACCGGAGAGGCAGTTAAAGGACGTTATACAACATCTCTTTACTTGTTTTTCATATTTGGGCCTACCAAAAGCTCTGAAAACTGACAATGCTCCTGCTTACACTTCCAAGTCTTTTCAGGAATTTTGTTTACAGTTTCAAATTAAACACAATACAGGCAACCCTTACAATCCCCGGGGACAAGCCATTGTGGAAAGAGCACATCAAACATTAAAGCTTCAAATTCAAAAATTAAAAGAAGGGGAGTTTAAGTATAGCTCTCCCCATCAAATCTTGCAACATGCTCTTTTTGTAATAAATATGTTAAATGACGATTCAGCTGGAACTACTGCAATGCTTCGTCATTGGTGCCTGGAGCAATTAAATGCAAAACCATTAGTCAAATGGAAGGACCTCCTCTCCGGACAATGGAAGGGTCCTGACCCATTATTAATTAGCGGTCGAGGATGTGCTTGTATTTTTCCACAGGACGCAGATTCACCAATTTGGGTTCCAGACAGGCCAGGTTCGCGGCGCGCACTCGCTCGCTCGCCCCGCCCACCAGGCAGCCCTCGCCTCTGCGCCTCCAGCCTCGCCCCGCACCCTCCTCGCTGCACCCCGCGACCTAGAGCAAAGAAGTTTGTGCAGCGAGTGAGGGCCAGAGAGGAGAGCGCACCCGCAAAGTGCCGACCAGACCAGCGCGACGCCCGCCAGCAGGGGAGACAAGATAAACATCGAGATCCCGGCGAGACTGACAGGGCTGCTGCAGCATGAACTCCAACCAGAAAATAATTCTACTTATTCTGTTTTAGCTTGTCCACCCTCGCCTTATGTTTTCCTTTTTACTAATGACTCCAACAAACTTAATGTAGGCATGAATTATTCAGGTGGACCTAACGTAGTGACTTGTGAACAATGTATGCTTTCATCTTATTTAAACCCTCAATGTAATGTTTGCTCCTTTGTGGTGTTACAATGCCCATCCTATCTTATGGTGCCTATATGATAGCTATGGTCTTACTGTGTTACAACAACTGCAGGATTTAATGCGATCGTGACAGTTTGTGGTCTTACTTATTTTAAGAATATCAGCTTTAATAGCAGCAATTAGTTCTGTTACTGCGGCAGCAATATCATTGACTCAACAAGTGCATACTGCCCAATATGTTGATACCATGTCTAAAAATGTTTATTTAACTCTAGCAACACAGGAAGCTATAGATAGGAAATTAGAGATGAGAGTAGACGCCTTAGAAGAAGCAATTATGCATATTGGGATTGAGTTACAGGCTTTAAAGGTGAAGATGGCTTTGACATGCCACGCTGATTACAGGTGGATATGCGTGACATCTTTGAAGGTAAACGAGACAGATTATGAATGGGAAAAGATTAAAAATCATATCTCAGGTGTTTGTAACAGTTCTGATATTGGCCTGGACTTAGGGAAACTTCATAATCAAATACAGACCTTGGAACACTCTCAACTGGATTTTACCGCCGCTGGAGCAGCTAATGACTTTTTTCACACCATCTCTAACTTTATTTCTGGAAAAAATATTCTGTCTAATATCCCTAGTCTCTAATCCTACTTCTCATAATCATTCTTCCTTGTATTGTCAGGATTCTCCGGCAGAGCATTTGGAGGCTCGCGACTGAGCTGCATCTGGCTGTTTTAAGAAATAAAAAAGGGAGAGATGTTGGGGGCCAGAGTGAGGTACTCCGCCCATGGCAAAGGTCATGAGGAAGGAGGCTCGACATACGCAAAGGCGGGATCGAGCCTCAGGAGTCCCCCTGGAACTCCTCGAGCATCTACCCCCATAACCAGAGCCTGCCTACTTTACTACTTTGTGCTCTTACCTACACCTCTGACTTTACGGGGGGCTGTCCCCCACCACCTCTTTCGGAGAAGGAGTTAACCTAGAGCTCCAGTCAATAAAAACTCTTGGGTGTGACAAGAGTGTTTTAACCTACAAACTCCTCTGAAGGTTCTCTAGCCTGCCTGACAGGCTCGTCCGGCCACATGTGATTGCTCACAGCCTCCCAACCGTGAGAGGCACAAGATGCTTTAAACCCTCTAAAAACAGGTTCTTTAGAGAAGTTAGAAAACTATTAGTATAAATATAATGGGCTAATTAGAAATTGTGTTGGTGAAGGGTTTTTCATTTGTTGAGCCAATGTTTGTTGCTAAGTCTCCACATCCCCTGCCCTTACACACATTAATGAATATATAGAAGAAATAAGTATTAACCTTTGATATTAATCACGTTAGACCTTAGGCTAAGTAAATTCTTTCCTTAGCTAAAACCCACTACACCCTCACCCTGTAGGAATGTAACTTTATTTGGGTGGCGTCTGTTTTGAGAATAATCAGCCCTGGAGAAATAAGTGTCCTGATTGACTGACCGCTGTCACAAGGAGAGGGTCGTAAATTGTCAGCAGGCCCCCCTGGCCAGAAGATGATGTAACACCCCTAAGACCTCTGTATACATTTGTGTGAAGCACCTGACTTTAATAAAAGTCAGGACTGCTGTCCCCACGTGACTTTTGTATAACATCTTAGTGTATAAAAACAGACTCTGGAAAATAAAGAATTGGGATCAGTTTCTCGAAATACTGGTCTCCCCATGTCGCTCTCTCTCTCACTCTGGTTGAGTCTCCATCTGGAGCGCGGAACCCACCATGCTTACTAATTATGCCTGGGCTTCTAAGATCCAACTGGGGAGGCCTCAGTGTCTCCTCTCCTTCGGGAGAACGGAAGGACGCCTGCGGCCTACGTAAGTGGTGCAAACTTCTTGTCTTGAAGTTTTATTGGTCTCCCGCGTAAACCAAGCTACTCAGCCTCTTTTCTCCACTGAATTTTCCTACTGAGCTATCCTTATTCTATTACTCTTTATATCTTTAATTAATATCTAATTGAAGCTATTGTATCCTGATCCTCGCCTATGCCGTCTCTCCTTCGAATACCCTGGATCAGCTGGGGCTGGTCCCCGGCATGTAATAGTTTTCACTATTTGTAGGTTGTACACCAGACAAGGGCACAAAAAATATTCTCTTCATCTGAAATAAAGAAATAATTTAATTCCCATATATAATTCCAATTGCTATTTTTAGAATAAAAACATCTTATGTACAATTGAAGCCGGGAAACTGTAATAAAAATTCCAATCATAAATACAAATGAAAAGAGGATAATTTATATATGTCAAATGATGAGTTAGTAATATTATGCACAATTGCTTTTCAGTCACTCAATCATGACTGAGTCCATCCTTTGCAACCCATAATTTGCAGCATGACAGGCTTCCCTGTCCTTCACCATATTCCAGTTTTCTCAAACTCGTGCTCATTGATTTGGTGATGCCATCCATCAATCTCATCCTCAGTCCTTGCCTTCTCCTCCTGCCTTCAGTCTTTCTTAGCACCAGGGACTTGTCCAATGAGTCGGTTCTTTCCATCAGATGATCAAAGTATTGGAGATTCAGCTTCAGCATTAGTCCTTCCAGTGAAAATTCAGGATTGATTTCTTTAGGAATGACTGGTTTGATTTCCTTGCTGTCTAAGGAATCCTCAAGAGTCTTCTCCAACACGACAGTTCAAAAACCAACAATGCTTCTGAGCTCAACCTTCTTTATGGTCCAACTTGCACATCAGTACATGACTACTGAAAAAAACATAGCTTTGATTATACAGACCTTTGTCAGCAAAGTTTTGTCTCTGCTTTTTAATACACTGTCCAGGTTTTTCATAGTGTTTCTTCCAAGGAGCAAGGTTCTTTTAATTTCATGGCTGCAGTCATCATCCACAGTGATTTTGGAGCCCCAGAAAATAACATCTGTCACTGTTTCCACTGTTTCTCCATCTATTTCCCATGAAGTGATGGTACCAGATGCCATGATCATTTTTGAATGTTGAGTTTTAAGACAGCTTTTTCATTCTCCTCTTTCATCTTCATCAAGAGGCACTTTAGTTCCTCTTCACTTTCTGTCATGAGAGTGTTTTCATTTGCATATCTAAGGTTAGTGATATTTCTCCCTGCAATCTTGATTCCAGCTTGTTAGAATTTTGCATGATGCAGTCTGCATATAAGTTAAATAAGATGACAATATACAACCTTGATGTACTCTTTTCCCAATTTGGAGCCAGTCTGTTGTTCCATATACAGTTCTAACTGTTGTTTTTTGATCTGCATACAGGTTTCTCAGGAGACAGGGTAAGGTGGTCTGGTAGTCTTATCTTTTTAAGACTTTTCCACAGTTTGGTGTGATCCACATAGTCAAAGACTTTCAAGTAGTCAGTGAAGCAGAAGTAGATGTTTTTCTGGAATTCCTTTGATTTTTCTATGATCCAACAGATGTTGGCAATTTGATCTCTGGTTTTTCTGCCTTTTCTAAACCCAGCTTGTACATCTGGAACTTCTTGGTTCAACAATTTTGGTTGAAACCTAGATTGAAGGATTTTGAGCATTACCTTGCCAGCATATTAAATGAGTGCAACTGGGTGTTAGTTTGAACATTCTTTGGCCTTGCCCTTCTTTGAGATTGGAATGAAAACTGACCTTTTCCAGGCCTGTGGTCACTGCTGAGTTTTCCAAATTTGCTGGCATATTGAGTGCAGCACTTTCACAGCATCAACTTTTAGGATTTGAAATAGCTTAGCTGGAATTCCATCATCTCCACTAGCTTTGTTTATAGTAATGCTTCCTAAGACCCACTTGACTTTACACTCCAGGATGTCTGGCTCTAAGTGACTGATCACACCATTGTGGTTATCCAGATCATTAAGATATTTTTGGTATAGTTATTCTATATATTCTTTCCACCTCTTATTAACCTCTCCTGCTTCTCTTAGATCTATACTATTTCTTTTATTATGCCCATTTTGCATGAAATGTTCCCTTGGTATCTCTAATTTTCTTGAAGAGATCTTTCCCATTCAATTGTTTTCCTCTATTTCCTTCATTGTTCACTTAAGAAGGCTTTCTTATATCTTCTCACTATTCTTTGAACTCTGCATTCAGATGGGTATATCTTTCCTTTTCTCCTTTGCCTTTTACTTCTCTACTTCTCTCAGCTATTTGTAAGGCCTCATCAGACAATCATTGTGCATTTCTTTTTCTTGGGAATGGTTTTGATCATTGCCTCTGGTACAATGTTACGAACCTCTGTCCATAGTTCTTCAGGCTTTCTCTCAGGTCTAATCCCGTGAATCTGTTTGCCACTTACACCGTATAATCATAAGGGGTTTGATTTAGGTCATATTTGAATGGCCTGGTATTCTTTTCCAATTTAAGTCTGAATTTTGCAATAAGGAGTTCACGGTCTGAGCCACAGTTAGGTCCTGGTCTTGTTTTTGGTAACTTCATGGAGCTTTTCCATCTTCAGCTGCAAAGAATATAATCAATCTCATTTTGGAACTGACCATCTGATGATGTCCCTGTGTAGAGTTGTCTCTTGTGTTGTTGGAAGAGGGTCTTTGCTATAGCTAGTGCATTCTCTTGGCAAAATACTGTTAGCCTTTGCCCTGCTTCATTTTGTACTCAAGGCCAAACTTGCCTGTTACTCCATGAACTTGACTTTCTACTTTTGCATTCTAGTCCCCTGTGATGAAAAGGACATCTTTTTCTGATGTTAGTTCTAGAAGGTCTTGTAGGTCTTCACAGAACCATTCAACTTCAGCTTCTTCAGCATTACTGGTTGGGGCATAGACTTGGATTACTGTGATATTGAATGGTTTGCCTCAAATTGAACAGAGATCATTCTGTAGTTTTTGAGACTGCACCCAAGTACTGAATTTCAGACTCTTTTGTTGACTTTGAAGGCTATTTCCTTCCTTTTAAGGGGTTCTTGCCCACAGTAATGGATATAATGGTCATCTGAATTAAATTCACCCATTCCCATTCATTTTAGTTCCCTGATTCCTAAAATGCTGATATACACTTTTTGTCATCTCCTGTCTGACCACTTCCAATTTAGCTTAATTCATGGACCCAACATTCCAGTTTCCAATTAAATATTGTTCTTTACAGCATCGGACTTTACTTCCACCAACAGACACATCCTCAACTGAGCGTTGTTTCTGCTTTGGCTCAGCCTCTCCATTCCTTCTGGAGCCATCTCTCCACTCTTCTCCAATAGTATATTGGGTACCTACTGATCTGGGGAGCTCATCTTCCTGTGTCATATATTTTTCCTTTTCATACTATTCATGTGGTTCTCAAGGCAAGAATGCTAAAGTGGTCTGCCACCCAGTGGACAATATTATGATTATATTTGTAATATAACATATTAATAATATTCATGATCATACCTGTTTATTAAGTGTTAATATAGATTATAAAAAGTATAACTAACAGAGGCTCTAATTCAACACCTATGTTTATTATCCATATATACCTCTGAGGGCCAGGAAGGGAAGCACATCCAAAGGAATCACTGTGGTCCATCCAAAGTGTCTAAGACCACTCTGGTTCTCCCAAGGAAGATTTATTTATTCTTTTCCGAACCTAGTTGTATAGGTGTCCTATCCTATTCTCCAGGATCTCATATGACTAGATGGAAAAGAATCCTGCAGGTGTTCTTTTAATTGTATCCCCTAGATTTGACCTATATATACTGGCATAAGTGGGTGTTTGAACCAAGAGTGGAAGATGACTGTAATAGGGTTGGGGCAGGAAGCAAGGGAAGGCACATTTATGTTGTCAGTTTCTTGAATATCCATACCTTTTATTTCTAACATGATTGCATTTATTATTAGAATATTTTAAAATTGTTATTCATGATTATTAATTTGAATAATTATTATATTTTATACAATATTAGGCTGCAATGGCACGTAAGCTCCAGTGGCTGCGATGGCCTACAAGCACGGCCGAGAGGAGCTACCCCATGTCCGAGGTCAGGGGCAGATGCCAGGAGGACCCCATGCTCGAGGGGCAGCAGCCAAAAGGAACTACACCACATCCGAGGTCAGGGGAGGCAGACTAGAGGAGCTACCCTGCGTACGAGGTCAGGGGCAGCGGGCAAGAGTGCCAGGTTGCAACAGCTCAGGAGCAGCTGGGAGGAGCTACCCCACGCCAGAGGCCAGGGGCAGCAGCCGGGAGGAGCTACCCCAGGTCCAAGAAGCAGCAGTTGCCTGGGCACAGGAGGGCCGAGAGGAGCTACTCCACGTTCAAGGTCAGGAGGGGCGGCGGTGAGGAGATACCCCTCATCCAAGTTAAGAGAAACCCAAGTAAGATGGTAGGGTGTTGCAAGAGGGCATATGAGGGCAGACACACTGAAACCATACTCACAGAAAACTAGTCAATCTAATCACACTAGGACCACAGCCTTGTCTAACTCAATGAAACTAAGCCATGCCCTGTGGGGCCACCTAAGACAGGCGGGTCATGGTGGAGAGATCTGACAGAATGTGGTCCACTGGAGAAGGGAATGGCAAACCACTTCAGTATTCTTGCCTTGAGAACACCATGAACAGTATGAAAAGGCAAAATGATAGGATACTGAAAGAGAAACTCCCCAGGTCAGTAGGTGCCCAATATGCTACTGGAGATCAGTGGAGAAATAACTCCAGAAAGAATGAAGGGATGGAGCCAAAGCAAAAACAATACCCAGTTGTGGATGTGACTGGTGATAGAATCAAGGTCCGATGATGTAAAGAGCAATATTGCATAGGAACCTAGAATGTTAGGTCCATGAATCAAGGCAAATTGGAAGTGGTCAAACAGGAGATGGCAAGAGTGAACATTGACATTCTAGGAATCAGCGAACTAAAATGGACTGGAATGGGTAAATTTAACTCAGATGACCATTATATCTACTACTGCAGGCAGGAATCCCTTAGAAGAAATGGAGTAGCCATCATGGTCAACAAAAGAGTCCAAAATGCAGTACTTGGATGCAATCTCAAAAACGACAGAATATTTGTTCCTTTCCAAGGCAAACCATTCAATACCACAGTAATCCAAGTCTATGCCCCAACCAGTAACGCTGAAGAAGCTGAAGTTGAATGGTTCTATGAAGACCTATAAGACCTTTTAGAACTAACACCCCCAAAAAAGATGTCCTTTTCATGACTGGAATGCAAAAGTAGGAAGTCAAGAAACACCTGGAGTAATAAGTAAATTTGGCCTTGGAATATGGAATGAAGCAGGGCAAAGGCTAATAAAATTTTGCCAAGAGAATGCACTGGTCATAGCAAACACCCTCTTCCAACAACACAAGCGAAGACTCTACACATGGACATCACCAGATGGTCAACACCAAAATCAGATTGATTATATTCTTTGCAGTCAAAGATAGAGAAGCTCTATACAGTCAGCAAAAACAAGACCAGGGCTGACTGTGGCTCAGATCATGAACTCCTTATTGCCAAATTCAGAAGTAAATTGAAGAAAGTAGGCAAAACCACTAGACCATTCAGGTATGACCTAAATCAAATCCCTTATGATTATGCAGTGGAAGTGAGAAATAGATTTAAGGGACTAGATCTGATAGATAGAGTGCCTGATGAGCTATGGAATGAGGTTCATGACATTGTAGAGGAGACAGGGATCAAGACCATCCCCATGGAAAAGAAATGCAAAATAGCAAAATGGTTGTCTGGGGAGGCCTTACAAATAGCTGTGAAAAGAAGAGAAGTGAAAAGCAAAGGAGAAAAGGAAAGATATAAACATCTGAATGCAGAGTTCCAAAGAATAGCAAGAAGAGATAAGAAAGCCTTCTTCAGTGATCAATGCAAAGAAATAGAGGAAAACAACAGAATGGGAAGACTACGGATCTCTTCAAGAAAATCAGAGATACCAAAGAAACATTTCATGCAAAGATGAGCTCGATAAAGGACAGACATGGTATGGACCTAACAGAAGCAGAAGATATTAAGAAGAAATAGCAAGAATACACAGAAGAACTGTACAAAAAAGATCTTCACGACCCAGATAATCACAATGGTGTTATCACTCACCTAGAGCCAGACATCCTGGAATGTGAAGTCAAGTGGGCCTTAGAAAGCATCACTACAAACAAAGCTAGTGGAGGTGATGGAATTCCAGTTGAGCTATTTCAAATCCTGAAAGATGTGGCTGTGAAAGTGCTGCACTCAATATGCCAGCAAATTTGGAAAACTCAGCAGTGGCCACAAGACTGGAAAAGGTCAGTTTTCATTTCAATCCCAAAGAAAGGCAATGCCAAAGAATGCTCAAACTACCTCACAATTGCACTCATCTCACACGCTAGTAAAGTAATGCTCAAAATTCTCCAAGCCAGGCTTCAGCAGTACATGAGCCATGAACTTCCAGATGTTCAAGCTGGTTTTAGAAAAGGCTGAGGAACCAGAGATCAAATTGCCAACATCCACTGGATCATGGAAAAAGCAAGAGAGTTTCAGAAAAACATCTATTTCTGCTTTATTGACTATGCCAAAGCCTTTGACTGTGTGGATCACAATAAACTGAGGAAACTTCTGAAAGAGATGGGAATATCATACCACCCGACCTGCATCTTGATAACCTATATGCAGGTCAGGAAGCAACAGAACTGGACATGGAACAACAAACTGGTTCCAAATAAGAAAAGGAGTATGTGAAGGCTGTATATTGTTACCCTGCTTATTTAACTTCTATGCAGAGTACATCATGAAAAACGCTGGGCTGGAAGAAACACAAGCTGGAATCAAGATTGCCAGGAGAAATCTCAATAACCTCAGATATGAAGATGACACTACCCTTATGGCAGAAAGTGAAGAGGAACTCAAAAGCCTCTTGATGAAAGTGAAAGAGGAGAGTGAAAAAGTTGGCTTAAAGCTCAACATTCAGAAAACGAAGATCATGGCACCTGGTCCCATCACTTCATGGGAAATAGATGCGGAAACAGTGAAAACAGTGTCAGACATTTATCTTTTGGGGCTCCAAAAGCACTGCAGATGGTGACTGCAGCCATGAAATTAAAAGACGCTTACTCCTTGGAAGGAAAGTTATGACCAACCTAGATAGCATATTCAAAAGCAGAGACATTACTTTGCCAACAAGGTCCATTTAGTCAAGGCTATAGTTTTTCCAGTGGTCATGTATTGATGTGAGAGTTGGACTGTGATCCAACTGAACTGAACTGAGGCATTTCAAATGAGGAACCTATATGCCAAAGGGTATACTGACATTCTCTCATCATATGTTGAAATACTAACCCTTAATATTAGGAGGTAGGGATTCTGGGAGATATTTAATCATGAGGGTTGAACCTTCATTATGAGGTTAGTGCCCTTACAAAAAGACACATGTAAGAAGTCATCTCTTTTTCCACCATGTGAAAATACGAGTAGATGCCATATATAAACTAGGAAGGGGATCTTCACCAAACACACTATTAGTCTAATATTAGACTCTTAGCCACAGAACTGTGAAAAATCAACTTTTGTTGTTTAAGCTACACAATCTATGCTATTCTACTGTAGTACTCTTAAGACATTCAGTATTATGAAAAAGACACATTGCTTAATTCTTTCCTTCTTATTTTTGTGTTTGACCAAATTCTCCTCAAACACCTGCAACCTTGATTTGACCATATTTTAGTCAGGCTTCTATCCTCTTACTAGACCCCTGAACTTTGTCCCACACTTGAGCTTAAGCACTGTAATGAAGATCAGTATCCTGTTAATGACACCTTCTGAAAATCAGATGACCACAAAGACTTGTTTTTTGTTCAGCTCTTTGATCATGCTACCTGCTCACCCTACTTCTCCATACCTAGTCTTTTCTTTTACGTTGTTTTGCTTCTCCCTATAAGAAAAGGGAATTCCCTTCTTTCTTTACTCTGAGACATTTGTAGATTTGCTCAGAGCATTCTCCCATTATCATAGTCTTTCTGAATACAATCTTTCCTTATTTAAATTTGGGCTTATTTTATTATGATATGCTAAAATATTCTGTACATTTTGTTGACCTTGGGCAAAGTTAAAAGAAATATTTTGAGGATATAAAAATGGTTTTATTGAAGAAAGCTTTCATTACTAAACTGAAATATTTAAAAAGATAATGGAATTCCCTGGCAGTCCAGTGGTTAAGACATTGCTTTCATGGCCAAGGGTGCAAGTTCGATTCCTGTCTATGAAACACAAATCCAACAAGCCAAGTGGTATGGCAAAACAAAACAAACAACAAAAAATAGGAATTTTAGAGTGTAAATCAGCATTTTAATGTTGATAAAAATACAACTAAATAATTCATTTGAACTATTATTGAGTATTTGCAATGAGACAGAAAATGTATTGCATGCGTCCAAATACTTTATTGCCTTCATGTTTCCCATTAACTCCATGCAAGTTTAACTCATTTTCTGAAAGAAGGAAATGAAGATCATGGATACAGGAATGATATATTTTGGCCAAGGTCACACACATAGCAGGAATATGGACAGTTGTCATTTGAATGCAAGTCTCATGATGCCAAACCAAATGTTGTTTACACACAACAGCTGCAGCACAAAACCTGTACACTATTTGATTATAAATGAAAAGAAAAAAATACTCTCGGCGTAATATTGAAAACTGAACACTTTCAAAGTCACCAAGAATATTACAGATTTTTTTTTTCATTATTAAACAAACCAACAAAAAAAACAGTAAGGACACAGGGAATTCTCTTACCATATATATAAGATGAGGTTACTTATGGATATTTTGCAATTTTTCCATTTCCTAATGGTATTCAAGAGAACTGAGAATCTTACCTTAAGAGTATGAAGTGTGTGTGTTTTTTTTAATATTTATATATTTTAATTGGAGGCTAATAATTTTACAATATTGTGGTAGTTTTTGCCATACATTGACATGAATCAGCCATGGGTGTACATGTGTCCCCCATCCCGACCCCCATCCCACCTCCCTCCCCATCCCATCCCTCTGGGTTGTCCCAGTGCACCAGCTTTGAGTGCCCTGTTTCATGCATCAAACTTGGACTGGTCATCTATTTCACATATGGTAATATACATGTTTCAGTGCTATTCCCTCAAATCATCCCACCCTTGCCTTCTCCCACACAGTGCAAAAGTCTTCTTTATATCTGTGTCTCTTTTCCTGTCTCATGTATAGGGTCATTGTTACCATCTTTCTAAATTCCATATATATGCGTTAATATACTATATTGGTGCTTTTCTTTCTGACTTACTTTGCTCTGTATAAAAGGCCCTTGTTTCATCCACCTCATTAGAACTGATTCAAATGTGTTCTTTTTAACAGTTTAGTAATATTCCATTGTGTATATGGACCACAGCTTTCTTATCCATTCACCTGCCGATGGACATCTAGGTTGCTTCCATGTCCTAGCTATTGTAAACAGTGCTGCAGTGAACTTTGGGGTACATGTGTCTCTTTCAATTGTGATTTCCTCAGTGTGTATGACCAGCAGTGGGATTTCTGGGTCATATGGGAGTTCTATTTCCAGTTTTTTAAGGAATCTCTACATTGTTCTCCATAGTGGCTGTACTAGTTTGCATTCCCACCAACAATGTAAGAGGGTTCCCTTTTCTCTGCACCCTCTCCAGCATTTATTGTTTGTAGACTTTTTGATAGCAGCCATTCTGAACAGCATGAGATGGTACCTCATTGTAGTTTTGATTTGCATTTCTCTGATAATAAGTGATGTCGAGCATCTTTTCATGTGTTTGTTAGCCACATGTATGTTTTCTTGGGGAAATGTATATTTAGTTCCTTGGCCCAGCTTTTGATTGGGTCATTTATTTTTCTGGTATTTAGCTGCATGAGCTGCTTGTATATTTTTGAGATTAATTGTCAGTTGCTTCGTTTGCTATTATTTTCTCCCATTCTGAAGACTGTCTTTTCACCTTGTTTATAGTCTCCTTCATTGTGAAAAAGGTTTTACATTTAATTTAGTTCAGTTCAGTTGACTTGCTCAGTCGTGTCCGACTCTTTGCAACCACATGAATCGCAGCACGCCAGGCCTCCCTGTCCATCACCAACTCCCGGAGTTCACTCAGACGCACGTCCATCGAGTCAGTGATGCTATCCAGCCATCTCATCCTCTGTTGTCCCCTTCTCCTCCTGCCCCCAATCCCTCCCAGCATCAAAGTCTTTTCCAATGAGTCAGCTCTTCACTAGAGGTGGCCAAAGTACTGGAGTTTCAGCTTCAGTATCATTCCCTCCGAAGAAATCCCAGGACTTATCTCCTTCAGAATGGACTGGTTGGATCTCCTTGCAGTCCAAGGGACTCTCAAGAGTCTTCTCCAACACCACAGTTCAAAAGCATCAATTCTTTGCCTCTCAGACTTTTTCACAATCCAACTCTCATATCCATACATGACCACAGGAAAAACCATAGCCTTGACTGGACAGACCTTTGTTGGCAAAGTAATGTCTCTGCTTTTGAATATGCTATCTAGGTGAGTCATAACTTTCCTTCCAAGGAGTAAGCGTCTTTTAATTTCATGGCTGCAGTCACCATCTGCAGTGATTTTGGAGCCCAGAAAAATAAAGTCTGACACTGTTTCCACTGTTTCCACATCTATTTCCCATGAAGTGATGGGACTGGATGCCATGATCTTTGTTTTCTGAACGTTGAGCTTTAAGCCAACTTTTTCACTCTCCACTTTCACTTTCATCAAGAGGCTTTTTAGTTCCTCTTCACTTTCTGCCATAGGGTGGTGTCATCTGCATACCTGAGGTTATTGAGATTTCTCCTGGCAATCTTGATTCCAGCTTGTACTTCTTCCAGCCCAGCGTTTCTCATGATGTACTCTGCATAGAAGTTAAATAAGCAGGGTAACAATATACAGCCTTGACGTACTCCTTTTCCTATTTGGAACCAGTCTGTTGTTCCATGTCCAGTTCTAACTGTTGCCTCCTGACCTGCATACAGATTTCTTTGAAGGCAGGTCAGGTGGTCTGGTATTCCCATCTCTTTCAGAATTTTCCTCAGTTTATTGTGATCCACACAGTCAAAGGCTTTGGCATAGTCAATAAAGCAGAAATAGATGTTTTACTGGAACTCTCTTGCTTTTACCATGATCCAGCGGATGTTGGCAATTTGATCTCTGGTTCCTCTGCCTTTTCTAAAACCAGCTTGAACATCAGGAAGTTCACGGTTCACATATTGCTGAAGCCTGGCTTGGAGATTTTTGAGCATTACTTTACTAGCATGTGAGATGAGTGCAATTGTGAGGTAGTTTGAGCATTCTTTGGCATTGCCTTTCTTTGGGATTGGAATGAAAACTGACCTTAGGTCCCATTTATTTTTGCTTTCATTTCCACTACTCTGGGAGATGGGTCATAGAGGATCCTGCTGTGATTTATGTTAGAGAGTGTTTTGCCTATGTTTTCTTCTAGGAGTTTTATAGTTTCTGACCTTACATTTAGATTTTTAATCCATTTTGAATTTATTTTTGTGTATGGTGTTAGAAAGTGGTCTAGTTTCATTCTTTTACAGGTGATTGACCAGTTTTCCCATCACCACTTGTTAAAGAGATTGTCTTTTCTCCATTGTATATTCTTGCCTCCTTTGTCAAAGATAAGGTGTCTATAGTTGTGTGGACTTTATCTCTGAGCTTTATGTTTTATTCCATTGATCTATATTTCTGTCTTTGTGTCAGTACCATACTGTCTTGTGACTGTGGCTTTGTAGTAGAGCCTGAAGTCAGGCAGGTTGTTTTATCCAGTTCCTTTCTTCTTTCTCAAGACTGCTTTGGCTATTTGAGTTTTTTTTTTTTTTTTTGTATTTCCATATAAATTGTGAAATTATTTATTCTAGTTCTGTGAATAATACCATTGGTAGCTTTATAAGGATTGCATTTAATCTATAGATTGCTTTGAGTAGTATACTCATTTTCACTATACTGATTCTTCCAAACAATGAACATGGTATATTTCTCCACCTATTTGTGTCATCTTTGATTTCTTTCACCAGTGTTTTATAATTTTCTATATACAGGTCTTTTGTTTCTTTAGGTAGATTTATTCCCAAGTATTTTATTCTTTTAATCACAATGGTGAATGGGATTGTTTCCTAAATTTCTCTTTCTGTTTTTTCATTGTTAGTGTATAAGGATGCAAGGGATTTCTGTGTGTTGATTTTATATCCTGCAACTTTACTATATTCATTGATTAGCTCTAGTAATTTACTGGTGGAGTCTTTAGGGTTTTCTATGCAGATAATCATGTCATCTGCAAACAGTGAGAGTTTTACTGCTTCTTTTCCAATCTGGATTCCTTTTGTTTGTTTTTCTCCTCTGATCCTTGGCTAAAACTTCCAAAATTATGTTGAATAGTAGTGGTAAGAGTGGACACCCGTGTCCTGTTCCTGACTTTAATGGAAATGCTTTCAAATTTTCACAATTGAGAATGTTTGCTGTGGGGCTGTCAAATATGGCTTTTATTATGTTGAGGTATATTCCTTCTATTGCTGGTTTCTGGAGGGTTTTTATCATAAATGGATGTTGAATCTTGTCAAAGGTTTTCTTTTCATCTATTGAGATAATCATGATTTTTACCTTTTAATTTGTCAATGTGGTATATCACATGGATTGATTTGCAAGTACTGAAGAATACTTTCATCCTTGGGATAAAGCCTGCTTCATCATGATGTATGATCTTTGTAATATATTGTTGGATTCTGTTGGCTAGAATTTTGTTGAGGATTTTTGCATCCATGTTCATCAGTAATATTGGGCTGTAATTTTCTTTTTTTATGGCATCTTTGTCTGTTTTTTCCAGTAGTCATGCATGGATGTGAGAGTTGGACTGTGAAGAAAGCTGAGTGCTGAAGAATTGATGCTTTTGAACTGTGGTGTTGGAGAAGATGCTTGAGAGTCCCTTGGACTGCAAGGAAATCCAACCAGTCCATTCTAAAGGAGGTCAGTCCTGGGTGTTCTTTGGAAGGATTGATTCTGAAGCTGAAGCTCCAATACTTTGGCCACCTCATGCGAAGAGTTGACTCATTGGAAAAGACTCTGATGTTGGGAGGGATTGGGGGCAGGAGGAGAAGGGGATGACAGAGGATGAGATGGCTGGATGGCATCACCAGCTCAATGGACATGAGTTTGAGTGAACTCTGGGAGTTGGTGATGGATAGTGAGGCCTGGCATGCTGCAACTCATGGGGTTGCAAAGAGTCAGACATGACTGAGCGACTGAAATGAACTGAACTGAACTGTCTGGTTTTGGTATTAGGGTGTTGGTGGCCTCATAGAATGAATTTAGAAGTTTACCTTCCTCTGCAATTTTCTGGAAGAGTTTGAGTAGGATAGGTGCTAGCTCTTCTATAGATTTTTGGTAGAATTCACCTGTGAAGTCATCTGGTCCTGGGCTTTTGTTTGTTGGAAGATTTTTGATTACAGTTTCTATTTCCATGCTTGTGATGGGTTTGTTAAGATTTTCTATTTCTTTTTGGTTCAGTTTTGGAAAGTTCTACTTTTCTAAGAATTCGTCCATTTCTTCCAAGTTGTCCATTTGATTGTCATATAGTTGCTGTTAGTAGTCTTATGATCCTTTGAATTTCTGTGTTGTCTATTGTGATTTCTCCATTTTCATTTCTAATATTGTTGATTTGATTTTTCTCCCTTTTTTTCTTTATGAGTCTGGCTAATGGTTTGTCTATGTTATTTTTCTTCTCAAAGAACCAGCTTTTAGTTTTGTTGATTTTTGCTGTAGTCTCTTTTGTTTCTTTTTCATTCATTTCTGACCTAATTTTTATGATTTCTTTCCTTCTACTAACCCTGGGGTTCTTCATTTCTTCTAGGTGTAAAGTTAGGTTATTTATTTGATTTTTTTCTTGTTTCTTGAGGTAAACTTGTATTGCTATGAACTTTCCTCTTAGCACTGCTTTTACTGAATCCCATAAGTTTTGAGTTGTTGTGTTTTCATTTTCATTTGTTTGTATGCATATTTTGATTTCTTTTTTTATGTCTTCTGTGATTTGTTGGTTATTCAGAAGTGTGTTTAGTCTCCATGTTTGTATTTTTAATTTTTTTTCCTGTAGTTTACATCTAATCTTACTGCACTCTGATCAGAAAAAGATGCTTGAAATGATTTCATTTTTTTTTTTTAATTTAAGAGTACAGCATATTTTGGATGTTTGCCATGTAACTATTCTTTCTGATTTGTGAGGAATTGAGCTTTATATACTGCCACTATTTGAAAAAGTATATGAAATAGTTCAAAATGATTTGAAAATCAGTGACGGTTATGTTTTATTATTATTAAAAATTATTTGGGATAGACAGAAAGGACTGAAGAAATTTTTTTCTGTATTACTGTCTCCTGATATTCTTAAAGTTGGTTTCTATACTTGATAAAAGGAGTAATGCTTGGGTCTAGGAAATGAAAAGACATTTATTGTGACAAGACTCTAAATAAGCTTTCTTACATTTCAAGGTCATGGATGGTATATCCCATTAAGACAATATCTCCAGCCTGTGTGGGATGGACATTAATAAGTCTATTAAAACACAGATATTGCACTCTGAATCTGGTTCTGCTGCATGTCCAATTAAAAAGGAAAGTTGTGCCTACAAAGATTGAATTGTGGTAAATTCTGATTTATATAATCACCCTTCCTTTCCTCCTTTCTTTTCATTTCTTCCTTCCTTTCTTTCAGGTACATTCTATTTAGAACTTGCTTTACTCATGATGCATGACTCATGATGCATGAAGGAAACACAACTTGGAAAGTTCCAAGTATCAAGGTTCAAATACTTCCTGCACATTGCAATAAAGAGATTCTCTGATATCTTTAAGTAGGGTAACTATTCACTCTTAGAAATTATACTTCTTTGAAGAAAACCCAGCTCTTTTTATATTTCCACCTATTTACCACTTCATTGAGTCTTAATCATGTCTTTTTTATTCTATATCAACCCTAGAGCTTTCTCTGCTGCTGCTAAGTCGCTTCAGTCGTGTCCGATTCTGTGCGACCCCATAGATGGCAGCCCACCAGGCTCCTCTGTCCATGGGATTCTCCAGGCAAGAGTACTGGAGTGGGTTGCCATTTCCTTCTCCAATTCATCTAAGTGAAAAGTCAAAGTGAAGTCGCTCAGTCGTGTCTGACTCTTAGCGACCCCATGGACTGCAGCCTACCAGGCTCCTCCATCCATGGGATTTTCCAGGCAAGAGTACTGAAGTGGGGGTGCCATTGCCTTCTCCTAAGTCTTGTTATAAAAGTATCCTTCCAAATCCTTGGCAAACCCATTCACTCCTTCATTGAAAAAATATTTCTTAAGTATCTACTGTATAAAATGAACAATTCTACTTAGATTCAATGGTATGGGGGGAGAAAAACACAGTGCCCACAGTGCCCATTCTCTTGAAACTTACAGTATATTGACAGGAAACACAAGACATTAAGAAACAAACATTCAATGTACTATCACATGCTTAACCGTTCAGTCATGTCAAACTCTTTGTGACCCCATGGACTGTAGCCCACCAGACTTCTCTGTCCATGGAATTTTTCAGACAAGAATACTGGAGTGGGTTGCCATTTCCTCCTCCAGGAGATATTCCCAATCCAGGGATCGAATTCATGTGTCCTGCGTCTCCTGCACTGCAGGCAGATTGTTCATCACTAAGCCACCTAGGAAGCCCCCAGTGTACTATTAGGTCATAATAAATACTATGCTGAAAAATAAGCAGGAAGCAGACACAGAGAGTTTGGGTAGTGGTGAGGGGGTAGGAAATATTTTAGGTAGGTAAGGTAGGGAAAGCTTCAGAGCCAAGACATTTGCGCATGGATCTGGAGTAAAAGCAGTGGAAGAGAAGTATCCCAGACAGAGAGAACAGAGGGTGTGAGATTTCTGAGGTGGAAATATTCTTGAACTAATCAATGAACAATAAGCCAGCTTGGTAAATGTTAGAACATTGAGCAATGGAAAGAATAAAGGGGCTGAAGTTGATAAAGCAGCCTGGGTTAGAATTTTGTTTTGAATTATATTGATATTAAGAATATGATCAAGGAGAAAATGAGCAGTGTCAGAAAGTTCATGAGATTTCCTAAGAATAAATCAGAGGGTTCCTATGCATAAATCTAAAATCAAGGATGTTCTATGATATTAAATAGGCATGGATTTTCCCTTAGCTTTGTTTGGGATTTCAAAGGTCTGAATATGTAAAATATATAACTACAAATACAAAATGGAGGCTACCTTCAACAAAAGTACAAAAGAAATATTTGAAAGTGTTTCCATTAAAATCTTGCCAATAAAGAAACAAACAAAAAAGGGAAAAATTGAGGAGGCAAAGTCTGATTCTCAACAAGTATTAGCAAGAAAAGGTTAATGAAGATATTTCACAAAACAGAACTGAGTCAGTGTATCTCCACTCTTAAAATTACAACACTAATGAGTATACACAGCTGACCCTAAATATATATCTAAATATTTTATTCTTGTTTAAACCTTTATTTTTCTATATTTAAAGTAATAAAATGTTATTTTGATATAACCTAGAAAAATATAGAAAGTCATATCTTGGCATATAAATGACATTTCTAGGAACGTTTTTCTGCTGGCAATTTTCTTATGGCAGACGCAACTTAAGCTGCTGATAATTTCAGTGGGTGGGGGAGGCAAGGCATCAGGAGGTGGGTGAGTGAATTATCACAGTAACTACTAGGAATGACACTATAAATACAGAAATATCATGAATAAGTTATAACTTAACTTATATTAACTTAAATTTAACTTTAAATTTAACCAGTTAAAATTTAAAAATACTGGGCTAAAGTAATAAGAATTAACATAATTTCACATACTAAAATATGTCACTCTTTTATGTAATGAAGTACCTAAACTTCAAATCTGAACTAAAAATCTGTTTTATTCAAAAGCTATATAAGTTCAACCAGGATCATCTTTATCACTCTACCTTAAGCCATTAAATTCCTAGACCTGGTTGTAGCTCTAACAATGCACAGTTCTACTGGTAGCCAAAACATGATGATATTCACTTTGGGGCTATGGATATAAAACTGAGGTCTTCCAAATTTCCACTCATGACATTTCCTAGCATCAAGTATGATTTAGCAGGGTGGGAAATTAATATGTAAGATAGCCGGATATATGTATTATCAAGTTCTTCTGATTATAAAAATTAGTCCAATTTTCTGAGGAAATAAAGCAGTTACTGAAAACAAGTAGCTGAGACTCCAAGCCACAGGGAGAGCAGAAACTAAATTTATTCAAGATGATGGCCACTTCTTAACTTTTCTCTTTCATGGCCCTTCAGTTTTACATTATTCTGTTTCCCATCTCACCTAACTGACTTTTGAGTTAGCTTCCCTTTTTCTCAACATTTCTCGAATGTTTTCTGAACATTCCCTTTTTCTCTATGTCTTAAATTCCTCTGACATAGCAGGAAGTTCTCACTTACTCAGTTTCAGTAGCGTGGCCAGCTATATAATTTGAAAGACCCAGTGAAAAGTGAAAGCAAGGGGCCCCATCTTCAAAAATTATTAAGAATTTCAAAAGGCAGAATATTGAACCAGGGAAGGAGTATTTCTAAGTGAGGACTATAAGGGTCACATACTTATGAAACTGGCCCTACTCAGGAATAAAACTAAATTACTCAAGTTCTTTTTTTTCCCAACCAAATCACAGCTTTTGTCAAGTTGGTGGATGAACTACCTCTGCATCAAATCTAGTGCTTGTACCAATATGAGTTATAACTTAGAAAGAGTATGGATACGTAGTGTATTTCTTATAGCAAAGCTAGCTGTAGAAGCTTTGTAAAATGTAAAACACAGTAGAAGATTCTTGTTATTTATATGAAAATAAAAACCTGCATTCCTTCTATGGTATTGCCCAATTATCTCTTATGGCCTCATTGCCACTATATTTAGCCAGTAAAAAGATAAGAGTTAATAAAGAAGTAGCACTTCATCTCTTAACAATATCAGCCAAAACTGCACACAGGATTTCTTCTCACATCTGATTGGCTGGAATGAGTCACACTGGCATGCCTAACTGCAAGGAGATTAGAGGATACAGTCTGGCATGGTTTACACAAAGAAAAGGAAATGCATTTCTGATAAACAGTTACTATTTTCTTCCATACACAGCATATAACAAGCTGCCTGGGCCATCTTTGTTACCATGAAGTGAATTTTACAGAAGGATTTCTTCTAGTCCAAGTCAGCTTCCTTTACTATGTCCTCATATAAACTCTTTTATTTTCTTTCAGTGTGCTCCTTTCCAATAATATATCTATTTAACAGTAATCTAGTTAATATCTGACTCTTCTACTAAATTCACAAGTAAGCACACAATGTGTGTCTTAATCATCTTATCCACTACCCTGTACTCGTAGCATAGCTGACCAAATCTGAGTGTACGTTTGAACCTTGGATTTGGTGGGACCTAAATTCCCATGACATTCTTTCAATAGTTTGTATAGCTTAACCCTCTTCGGTTTTCCTTTTTTTTTTTTTTTTTTTTTGTGACCCAGGATTATGACCCAGAATCCCATCCAGTTCTTGGTCAGATTTGCCTTAGATCCATATTAGAGAGAAATGTTATAATTTTACCACAAAACCAAAATTATCAGCCAGTACTATTGCCACCATGTAAGAGTCAGAAATTACTGAAAATAATTAAATTTCCAAACCCTTTGAAATAGTGAGGGTATAATAGGCTCTTGGTTGCAAAAATTAAGAAAAAAATCTAGTAGTCCTTTAAAATCTTTATAGCACTTAAATAACATAAGAAAATTAAGAATTCCTGATGAATGTGGGGGTCAAAGATGGCAAATTATCTTCCAGTAGAAAGTCTTTCCCTCTATTCTTTAGGAATAGAACTCCCTAAGCTTTCACCAAGCCCATGCCTTCCACCTAGAGATATATTTCCCAGCTCATCTCACAAATTCATTTGGTTATGTAACTAAGTTTTTACCAATGAAACAGGAGCACAAACAATTTGCCTGTAAAATGATTAGATGAGTATTTCTTTTAGTATTTATTTTTCATTTATAATTTCACAAAGCTGCAATATAAGATTGCTAGTGAGACAGATTCTAATTCTCACGGACTATACAGATGACAGAGAAGATAGGTAACCTAGCAGATGGCAGACCAAGAAAATTGAAGTAACCTGGGTATTTGGGTAACCATGGGAACAGATCAGCATATCAGTATGTCTGCATTCAGTTATTCAATATTCCTCAGCTAAAAAGTAAGAATTAATCAAGCTTTGTACTAGCTTGATAGAGATTTATAAAGTTTTGGTATAGCAGTTTAGCCTGTAATGTTTTTACCAATATAGAGGTGTTATGCTTGATGAAGTACAAACACAAGGCCAGAATACCAGCCTGAACCAGAAACACTTCCAAGATTTCTTTCTTTTAAACTGATTGGATAAGAAATGCCAAAATAGAAGCATGAAGTATCTCAATGAGGCATATTTTCGAAAACAAGGAGACTATAGCAATCATACTTGATATTTGCCCCAATTGAGTCAAACTACTTATAACACATTTCTAAACCCATACAAAATATTCAAACTATTTTTAATACCCAAACCCATGGAAAGTAATAAATCTCAGTTAAATTTTAGAACCATAGCAACCCCAGAATGTCAGGAGAGTTATGGTCATGGAAGAGATATAGAAACAATAACAATACTCTTTATTCTTGTTCCAGATAAATTTTTGTTTGCAATGCAGCAGATATAGGAGACACGGGTTCAACAGCAGAGTCAGGAAGATCCCTTGGAGAAGAAAATGGCAACCCACTCCAGTATACTTGCCTGGAAAATCCCATAGACAGAGGAGCCTTGTAAGGTACAGTCCAAAGGGTCACAAAGAGTCAGACATGACTGATGACTAAACACAGCACATGGAAACACTGGGAAATAACAGAAAAGCTAAGCAAAAAGCACTTGATATAATAATGTAAGCCAAAAATTTCTGAGGAGATATTTTTAATAAATCAAGAGACCTGTGCATAAGTGTTTATATGCTACTTCAAGTGGCAAATGTCCGGTAATGCATCCATAACCCAACCCACTTTACTTCTCTATAGGTGAGAAAACAAGGGGTAGATAGTCCTTTGGCTCCTAACTTTAGTCTTCCCAAAATTTGTCTACAGCATATGAGATGAATGAGCAGCATAGTTCAAGGAACACCTGGTTGTGATGACTCGGACATGAATTTATTTTCTTTTCTCCCATGTCATACTTTCTCCCCCCTCTGCTTGAGGACGTTCCACTCAGACCCTGCACTCTTCAAAACTCTCTGTGCTCAGAAACATTTTTTCTTCAGACAACCATTCATCCTAATTTCAATATATGATGGAATATCATGTAAGCAGGACAATGCTCAGATCAAGAACAGCAATGATATATATATATTTTTAATATTTATTAACTAAAATTTTTAGTTTAAAAGAATCAAAGAACTACAAATGCATCAGGGCTTGAAGGGCCAAGATCTTGACAAGACGAGGTCTTTTTCTGGGCAAACCTAATTTTCTGTGTCCAACTTTTCTCTTTAGGAATTTCTGGCAGCAGATTTCACTAAAATGATAAGAGAATAAATAGATCAGGTGATTGTCAATGTTAAGGAACCAGGAAATAAGAGATCAAGAACTTGAAAAGGAAAGAGGTCTGATCTCTGAGAAAATGGAGGTGAATAGAAGTAAGCATGGCACTTAGCAGTTTTTCCCTTGAGGCTTTTGCTGACTTCTTATTAAGCAGAAGAAGAGGCTAATAAGTCGAGAAAAAGACACTGAATAGCAGAACAGTTTTTGACATTCTTGTGATACTGAGGAGAAAGATTGTAGTTTAGGATCCGTCAAGAAAGAAGGCCACTGGTAAGCTTTCCAAGCTTGCAGTTTGTATGCTTGTAGACTTACACACTAGGGATTATAACTAACGAGGGATAGACTGAGATTTCTAAAAGTGCAATGCCACCTGGTACAATCACTGCAACTTGTGAATTGTTTTCCTCATTCTAATTCTTTGAAGAATAGGCTAAATACTCTCTAACAAAAAATCAAATAAGTCACAGTCTGCAAGGTTTGTATAGACAAATCTGAGTTTAATGAAGGCCTTTTTCCTGTGGATGTTTACGTGGCATCTCAAATAGGAAAAAAGGCCCATTTTCCAAGTATTTGCTGCTTATTAAATATGTCTGATATGGAACATGGAAGTTTACCACTATACCTGAAATGTCATGATGATGTTTAACATATTGTAGTAATTCTGAGATGTTAATAAGAATTGAATTATGAAGAAAAAAAGTTCTATGTGAGTTTAAGGTCTATGTAGAGAACAGTTATATGCCTGGATGCATTTTCTCAGATCCTGGAAGACAAATACTATTATTTTCTAACTCTGTAATGAGTTGATTTTTTTTTCAAAGCTTCTAAATCAAACATATTCTGGACTTAAAAACTTTGAATACAATAGTAGTCAGGGTGCTGAATTGAAAAAAAGGTGACTATAAGATAAAAACCCCATCGTCCTTGCCCATAATCTCCCTTTTCTATCTTAGTCCAAAAAGGAGAGCTACACTATGTACTCCCACTAGAAGTGTGCAGAATTTCTCTCTGCAGAAACTGACTGGCCTAAGAGAAAGGATCTATACTTATTGACAATAGGATTCTCCATCAAAATACCTTTATCCCATACTTGATCACTCTGCAGTGAAAGTCACTAATTGATTAGGCCTTCCCATACACTTTTGTCCCTCATTGTAAAATTTAAATGGATAGTCATGGACCAGACATTTCAACAAGGCCTTCAACTTGAGAAAAAACTAAAATGAAAACCAAGCAAAAATGCTCTTACAACAATCAAATAAGGGGAAAAAAAGGAAGAGACTAAAAGGTGAAAAAGGCTTAAGCATAAAATCCAAGAAATGTGTCCTTTTCTATACTATTGAATATTGTTTGTGACTATATATTATTTTAATAATATAATAAATATATTTCAAATTATAGGCATTTAACAAGTGGAATAATTATATGAAAAAATAACTTGATATTGGCATATGGACAAACTTAAATATATAAATAAATAAAACCCAAGAAAAATTTAATGACCTTTAATTAATAATCTCAGAATTAAAAGAAGATAAGGAATCTCTAAAATATAAAATGGCATGATATACTTAAAGTGATGAAAGAAAATAACGTACAGCCCAGATTATTGTACCCAGCAAGGATCTCATTCAAATATGAAGGAGAAATCAAAAGCTTTACAGACAAGCAAAAGCTGAGAGAATTCAGCACCACCAAACCAGCTCTCCAACAAATACTAAAGGATATTCTCTAGACAGGAAACACAAAAAAGGTGTATAAATTCGAACCCAAAACAATAAAGTAAATGGCAACGGGATCATACTTATCAATAATTACCTTAAACGTAAATGGGTTGAATGTCCCAACCAAAAAACAGAGACTGGCTGAATGGATACAAAAACAAGACCCCTTCATATGCTGTCTACAAGAGACCCACCTCAAAACAGGGGACACATACAGACTGAAAATGAATGGCTGGATAAAGATTTTCCATGCAAATAGGGACCAAAAGAAAGCAGGAGTAGCAATACTCATATCAGATAAAATAGGCTTTAAAACAAAGGCTGTGAAAAGAGACAAAGATGGCCACTACATAATGATCAAAGGATCATTCCAAGATGAAGATATAACAATTATAAATATATATGCACCCAACACGGGAGCACCGCAATATGTAAGACAAATGCTAACAAGTATGAAAGGAGAAATTAACATTAACACAATAATAGTGGGAGACTTTAATACCCCACTCACACCTATGGATAGATAAACTAAACAGAAAATCAACAAGGAAACACAAACGTTAAACGATACAATAGACCAGTTAGACCTAATTGATATCTATAGGACATTCCATCCCAAAACAATGAATTTCACCTTTTTCTCAAGCGCACATGGAACCTTCTCCTGGATAGATCACATCCTGGGCCATAAATCTAGCCTTGGTAAATTCAAAAAAATTGAAATCATTCCAAGCATCTTTTCTGACCACAATGCAGTAAGATTAGATCTCAATTACAGGAGAAAAACTATTAAAAATTCCAACATATGGAAGCTGAACAACACTCTGCTGGATAACCAACAAATCACAGAAGAAATAAAAAAAGAAATCAAAATTTGCATAGAAATGAATGAAAATGAAAACACAACAACCCAAAACCTGTGGGACACTGTAAAAGAAGTCCTAAGGGGAAAGTTCATAGCAATACAGGCATACCTCAAGAAACAAGAAAAAAGTCAAATAAATAACCTAACCCTACACCTAAAGCAACTAGAAAGGGAAGAAATGAAGAACCCCAGGGTTAGTAGAAGGAAAGAAATCTTTAAAATTAGGGCAGAAATAAATGCAACAGAAACAAAAGAGACCATAGCAAAAATCAACAAAGCCAAAAGCTGGTTCTTTGAAAGGATAAATAAAATTGACAAACCATTAGGCAGACACATCAAGAAACAAAGGGAGAAAAATCAAATCAATAAAATTAGAAATGAAAATGGAGAGATCACAACAGACAACACAGAAATACAAAGGACCATAAGAGACTACTATCAACAATTATATGACAATAAAATGGACAACGTGGAAGAAATGGACAAATTCTTAGAAAAGTACAACTTTCCACTACTGGATCAGGAAGAAATACAAATCTTAACAGACCCATTACAAGCACGGAAATTGAAACTGTAATCAAAAATCTTCCAGCAAACAAAAGCCCAAGTCCAGACGGCTTCACAGCTGAATTCTACCAAAAATTTAGAGAAGAGCTAACACCTATCCTACTCAAACTCTTCCAGAAAATTGCAGAGGAAGGTAAACTTCCAAACTCATTCTATGAGGCCACCATCACCCTAATACCAAAACCTGACAAAGATCCCACAAAAAAAGAAAACTACAGGCCAATATCACTGATGAACATAGATGCAAAAATCCTTAACAAAATTCTAGCAATCAGAATCCAACAACACATTAAAAAGATCATACACCATGACCAAGTGGGCTTTATCCCAGGGATGCAAGGATTCTTCAATAACTATAAATCAATCAGTGTAATACACCACATTAACAAATTGAAAAATAAAAACCATATGATTATCTAAATAGATGCAGAGAAAGCCTTTGACAAAATTCAACATCCATTTATGATAAGAACTCTCCAGAAAGCAGGAATAGAAGAAACATACCTCAACATAATAAAAGCTATATATGACAAACCCACAGCAAACATTATCCTCAATGGTAAAAACTGAAAGCATTTCCTCTAAAGTCAGGAACAAGACAAGGGTGCCCACTTTCACCATTACTATTCAACATAGTTTTGGAAGTTTTGGCCACAGCAATCAGAGCAGAAAAAGAAATAAAAGGAATCCAAATTGGAAAAGAAGAAGTAAAACTCACTATTTGCAGATGACATGATCCTCTACATAGAAAACCTAAAGACTCCACCAGAAAATTACTAGAACTAATCAATGATTATAGTAAAGTTGCAGGATATAAAATCAACACACAGAAATCCCTTGCATTCCTATACACTAATAAGGAGAAAACAGAAAGAGAAATTAAGGAAACAATTTCATTCACCATTGCAACAGAAAGAATAAAATACTTAGGAATATATCTACCTAAAGAAACTAAAGACCGATATATAGAAAACTATAAAACACTGGTGAAAGAAATCAAAGAGGACACTAATAGATGGAGAAGTATACCATGTTCATGGATTGGAAGAATCAATATAGTGAAAATGAGTATACTACCCAAAGCAATGTATAGATTCAATGCAATCCCTATCAAGCTACCAACAGTATTCTTCACAGAGCTAGAACAAATAATTTCACAATTTGTATGGAAATACAAAAACCTCAAATAGCCAAAGCTATCCTGAAAAAGAAGAATGGAACTGGAGGAATCAACCTACCTGACTTCAGGCTCTACTACAAAGCCACAGTCATCAAGACAATATGGTACTGGCACAAAGACAGAAATATAGATCAATGGAACAAAATAGAAAGCCCAGAGATAAATCCATGCACATATGGACACCTTATCTTTGACAAAGGAGGCAAGAATATACAACGGATTAAAGATAATCTCTTTAACAAGTGGTGCTGGGAAAACTGGTCAACCACTTGTAAAAGAATGAAACTAGAGCACTTTATAACACCATACACAAAAATAAACTCAAAGTGGATTAAAGATCTAAATGTAAGACCAGAAACTATAGAACTCCTAGAGGAGAACATAGGCAAAACACTCTCCGACATACATCACAGCAGGATCCTCTATGACGCACCTCCCAGAATATTGGAAGTAAAAGCAAAAATAAACAAATGGGACCTAATTAAACTTAAAAGCTTCTGCACAACAAAGAAAAGTATTAGCAAGGTGAAAAGGCAGCCTTCAGAATGGGAGAAAATTATAGCAAATGAAGCAACTGACAGACAACTAATCTCAAAAATGTACAAGCAACTCCTACAGCTCAATCCAGAAAAATAAATGACCCAATCAAAAAATGGGCCAAAGAACTAGACATTCCTCCAAAGAAGACATACAGAAGGCTAACAAACACATGAAAAGATGCTCAACATCCTTCATTATCAGACAAATGTCAATCAAAACCACTGTGAAGTACCATTTCATGCCAGTCAGAATGGCTGCGATCCAAATGTCTACAAGCAATAAATGCTGCAGAGTGTGTGGAGAAAAGGGAACCCTCTTACACTGTTGGTGGGGATGCAAACTAGTATGGCCACTATGGAGAACAGTGTGGAGATTCCTTAAAAAACTGGAAATAGAACTGCCTTATGACCCAGCAATCCCACTGCTGGGCATACACAATGAGGAAACCAGAATTGAAAGAGACACGTGTACCCCAATGTTCATCGCAGCACTGTTTATAATAGCCAGGACATGGAAGCAACCTAGATGTCCATCAGCAGATGAATGGATAAGAAAGCAGTGGTACATATACACAATGGAGTATTACTCAGCCATTAAAAAGAATACATTTGAATCAGTTCTAATGAGGTGGATGAAACCGGAGCCTATTATACAGAGTGAAGTAAGCCAAAAAGAAAAACACCGATACAGTATACTAACGCATATATATGGAATTTAGAAAAATGGTAACAATAACCGTGTATACGAGACAGCAAAAGAGACACCAATGTATAGAACAGTCTTTTGGACTCTATGGGAGAGGGAGAGGGTGGGATGATTTGGGAGAATGGCATTAAAATACGTATAATATCATATATGAAACGAGTCACCAGTCCAGGTTCGATGCATGATACTGGATGCTTGGGGCTGGTGCACTGGGATGACCCAGAGGAAGGGCAGGGGAGGGAGGAGGGTTCAGGATGGGCAACACATGTATACCTGTGGCGGATTCATTTCGATATTTGGCAAAACCAATAAAATATTGTAAAGTTTAAAAATAAAATTAAATTAAAAAAATAAAAAATAAATTAAAAAAAATAAAAGGGCATGATAAAATATAACATCTGTGAAGCTATGATGGCATATAATTAGAAAGAATACATTATTTATATGAAAAAATAAATTTTTAAATTTAAATAAATTTAAAAACAAAAGTTCGTTGAAAACTGCACTTCTCAAAAAGAATCATTTTGAAATAGACCTAAATTTCCAAGTTTCTGAATTTTATTTTAATATTAAATATTTAAAGTGCTTTTATGATTCAAACAATACATTGTAGATCTGGGAATATTTGCTGTAGTTTCTGAAAATATATATAAATATATCTTCATATATAAACATCTTTAGAACAATGTTCTTGGTCTTTTTTTTTTTTTGGAGGTAATGAAAAATATGGAACAGTGGATCCTCAAAAAACACATAAGCAACCAAATATGCACTAATTCCAGGTCTTTTCCCCGATTTCCACCTTGCCATCCATCTACACTCTCCCAACTACATCCTCACTTCCTCTATACCAGATTAACTGGGTATTCAGACAAAGTTAAACCCTCTGAAAGAGATATTGGGTGGCATCTCTCTCTCAATTTAAACTTTTTATTTTATATTGGGATATAGCTGTTCAAAGCACTTTGAGTCAGATAGTAAAAAAATCTGCCTGCAATGCAGGAGACCCGGGTTTAATGACTGGGTTGGGCAGATCTCCTGGAGAAGGAAATGGCCACCCACTCCAGTATTCTTGCCTGGAGAATCCCATAGACAGAGAAGCCTGGTGGGCTACAGTACATGCAATTGCAAAGCATCAGATGTGCCTTAGTAACTAACATTTTCAGTTTCATAGCAGATTAACAATGTTGCAATAGCTTCAGAACAAAGGAAGGGACTCAGCCATATATATACATGTGTTCCTTCTCCTCCAAAGTCCCCTCCCAAGCAGGCTGCCACATAACATTGAGCAGAGCTCCATGTGCCATACAGTAAGTCCCTGTTTGTTATTCATTTTAAATATAGCAGTGTGTACATGAAGTAAGCTTCCTATTGAAATGTTTAATTTCACACTTTTCTGACCTTTTACATGTCCTTGCTTTTTGACTCCTTGTGTTATTGATAAATTTTTTCCCTCTTTCTGTGCCCATTGCATTGTACCAGCAACTTTCACTACAATTTTCCTTATTTGAGAAAAAGCAAGCATTTTTGTAAAAAGCCTTTGACTCCTGGGGGGAAGATACTTGGTATGAATTTAGTGTGTTTGATCAATCATAGATAATTTTAACATTTTCAGAACACATTGATTTTTACTGCTAACATAAAAGATCAAAATTAAATTTCCACAGGGATTCTTAACTGCTATATTAAGATGTATAAAATTATATATTTTTAACAATAAAGACAGCAAAACTGAAGTCTGATTTCATTTTGATTATGGCGGATGTCATAGAAACAAAAGAAAATTCTAAATTAGTCTTTTGATATTTTCATTATACTTTCATCTGTCACAGTACTTGAAATGCACATAGAGTAGATATTAGAGAATGAACATATATTTACTACAAATATCTACATAAACATATTTTTCTAAATATGTTTTCAAAGCCCACTTTACTCCCTGCTGGCTTGATTGAGTTTCTTAACCAGCAAAATAAAACAGTAAAATGGATACACATACAATTACATTTTAGAATCAACTATTTATTAACCAACATGAACATTTATTTATGAATCAATATGAACTTACTGAATGCAATATGAATAATTCATTGTATGGTTTTTAATCAAAGGAGTCTTTCATGATTTGGTGCAAATCCAGAAGGGGCATCCATTTGACTCACATTTTTCTGAAATCTTAACCTTACTCCCACTTAACATTTGGTTTACTGTGTATTTTTCATCTTTTTCATCAGGAATTCCTCTGGTAAAGTAATAGAAATGTTGATGAATTATTGAGACAGTCTATTCAACCACTAAAAATTATCAGCATGTTTGTAAGTACTCCAGTCACCTCTGAAAACAAGGATTCCCAGCTGTTTTATGCCCTTAAGAAAATTTGTTGTTGTTAAGTCTCTCAGTTGTGTCCTACTCTTCGGAATCCCATGGACTGCAGCATGCCAGACTTCCCTGTCCTTCACTGTCTTCGGAGTTTACTCAAACTCATGTCCACTGAGTTGGTGATGCCATCCAAGCATCTCACCCTTTGTCGCCCCCTTCTTCTCCTGCCCTCAATCTTTCCAACCATCAGGGACTTTTTCAGTGAGTCAGTTCTTCACATTGGGTGGCCAAAGTACTGGAGCTTCAGCTTCAGTATCAGTTCTTCTGATGAATATTCAGGATTGGTTTCCTTTAGGATTGCCTGGATTGATCTCCTTGATGTCCAAGGGACTCTCAAGAGTATTCTCCAGCACCCCAGTTTGAAAGCATCAATTCTTTGGGGCTCAGCCTTCTTTAAGGTCCAACTCTCACATCCTAAGACAAATTTCAAAAACACCTGATTTTGATTCAACTGCCTCTATGACTGTTGATTTGTGTGTGTGTGTGTGTGTGTGTGTGTGTAAGAAACTTTTCAGATGATACCACATCAATATTGCAGCCACAAGTAAAACAGATGGCACAAAAAGTGTTTTAAACTAAAAAAAAAAAAAAAGCAACAATATTCAGTATATATGTAATGTAGGTTAGTTATTCTTCAAATTCTATATTGAAAAGTACCTGGCAGAATAAATTAGGAGTTATGGATTAATAGATACATACTGCTGCTGCTGCTTCAGCCGTGTCCGACTCTGTGTGACCCCTCAGACAGCAGCCCACCAGGCTCCGCTGTCCCTGGTATTCTCCAGGCAAGAACACTGGAGTGGGTTGCCATTTCCTTCTCCAAGATACACACTACTATATATAAAATAATCAACAAAGATCTACTCTATAGCACAGGGAATTATATTCAATATCCTATACTAACCTATAATGGGAAAGAATCTGAAAAAGAAGATGCATATATAATTTTGCTGTACATCTGAAACTAACACAAAATTGTAAATTAAAGTATTAGGTGATGGTTTTATATCTATATCTATATTTACATATATACATAAATATATATATTTATGTATTCTAAATATAGTTTATTAAATAAACTAGAAATATGAATGCTAATAAAGAGTTATAATAAAGCCAAATTTTATTAGTATTTAACTTATATCTATCTCTCCTTCCCCCAAAGATAGAAAAACAAACATATTCTTCTTTTAATAACATTTGATCTCTACTCAAATATTCCCTATTCCTTAATAGAAATTTTCAGCTCTGCATGCATGATTTATGTTTTCTAATGTAGATAGGTAGGGCATATTTTATTATAACTTCTTAGCATTAGTTTATGTTTAAATGCATTTTTAAATTACCTGATTAAGGAAAACAGTTTAGCAGAAACAATATTTATTTTATTGCATTCTAATAACTCAAAATGATAGAAAGTTAAAGTGTGCTTTTCTTCTTTTTTATTTTGGTTTATTTTCTTTTAAAATCGCAAGGTTTATTTCTTTTAAAATATGATTCACATATTTGCATTTCATTTTCTGATATAAAAGTCAGCTTTGCAACTGGAATATTTATGTAACTCTGTTTTCCATCTAGACCATTAAAATTTACTCTGAACCTG